>NW_027316056.1:1217500-1410017 GCF_026437365.1 Eucyclogobius newberryi
CCTTCCCTGGAGAGTACATCCCCACAGTGTGAGTACCTCTGCCCTCACAAGACTACACCACTGCAGCCACCACTCAGCATTTTGAAGCTTCATTTACAGAAAACACATTTGAGTCCCTATCGTGTCTTCTGTGCTTGATTTCTCTGTGTGAGCTGATTTACCTATGCCTTCCACCACGTCTGGCTCTGCTCCTGTGTTTGCACTTAGCGAGAGAGGGGAGAGAGAAAATGAGAAAGAGGCAATGTCCCAGTTCCTGTTTGAATGATTATTGGTCGTTCTGGTTCTCTTGTTATTGCTTAGGTGCAGATCCTACATCAGGTCATTGGCTGCTCGCTGGCAAAATTCGGCCCACAAGAAATATGGCACGGCCCATTGTGGTAAAATGGTCAATGGGCTTTTTGATTTTAAAAGTAACTCGTTGCTGCCCTAGAAAACTAACTGTCCCCCCCCCCCTTTGCCCCAAAATGGCAGATTAGAGATGGGCCGGTAATGACTCAGTACTGCGGCATCAAGACTGCTCTTCTTTAGGAGAGGCTTTATGACCACAGTTTTCAAAGACATTGGGAATGTTCCAAATTGAAGCAACATTAACTATGTGAGTGATGGTGCTAACAAACTGTTCAGCACAGACTTTAGAAATCTGGTGGGCTTTTGCAGGAGAGTTGGAATTCCTGTTTGACACAGGTTAGTGAGGGAAAGAGTTAACATGACAATGTTGACATCAGAACTCTTGATCTTGCTATATTGGGCAGAGTGGAGCCATCTTAAGGCCAGATTTGATAAGACATTCAAGAAGGTTGGGAAGGCCCCTGAGTAAGAGTGGAGAGGAAAAGGAGAGGGCCCCAGGGTTGGTCTGAGGGCAGCGACAATGACATGGATGATGCCGGATCTGTCACAGGTGGGTCCAAGGCCTTAGATGAGGACCGTGCGGGAAATAACTGAACTGACTCCTGTGCCGGCTGGCAGTAGTGAAGATTGTTGTGGTGCTGCTGCTGACGAGTCCTTCACTGGAGGCGGTGATTGTGGCGCTCCTGGAGCTTAATCCTTTGCTGGTGATGGTGGAGCGGCTGCTGATGTTGAAACACTGGCTTGGTCTCTGGCTGAGGGAGCAGGAAACATTCCTCTCTTCTCTAACCATCTGCTGTGTGCCCTTTCTATAGTAATGGAAGGGGCCTCTACTCCATTTCCAAGTTTCGGGATCACCTTCTCGAGAAAGCTCAGTCTTGTCCCCCTCCACACTCTCTTCCCATGAGTCTCACACCAAATCCAGAATTTTGCTCCTCATAGTATTTTTCCTCTACATTCAGTTTCACCACCTCAGCTTTCAGCTCCCATAATTGGGGCCAGCCCAAGCCTTCAGGAGGCTTTAAAGAAAAGATCAGAATCAGTTTTGTTGCCATTCTCAGTGAACAATTCATAAAACTAGGAACTTGCTTGGATACAAAAAAACACACCAAAATGTCTGGGCATCCGTTTGCGGCGCCATCTTGGTTGATTTATTATCAGCACATCACAAGCTCAACTATTGATTACTCAAATCACACAATGCAACTTGGATTTCCGCTGACGTCATCTCTACCATCTGTATAAATAAAGCGCCACACATGATGTTGTTGCAAATGTATTTCTTGGCGTGTTATTGGTCTCCAGCCACATTAGTTTAAATTATTCAACATGGGGGTCCGGGCAAAATTTTCAGACCTTTTTCCTGTATTCTGGTGAATTTTAATGTGGTCCAGCTGGCTAAAGCTGACATTGTTTGACTCCATCGCCACCACGGACATTGTTTGACTCCATCGCCACCACGGACATTGACTCCATCGCCACCACAGACATTGACTCCATTGCCACCACAGACATTGACTCCATCGCCACCACAGACATTGACTCCATCGCCACCACAGACATTGACTCCCTCGCCACCACAGACATTGTCTGACTCCATCGCCACCACAGACATTGACTCCATTGCCACCACAGACATTGACTCCATCGCCACCACGGACATTGACTCCATCGCCACCACAGACATTGACTCCATTGCCACCACAGACATTGACTCCATTGCCACCACAGACATTGACTCCATTGCCACCACAGACATTGACTCCATCGCCACCACAGACATTGACTCCATCGCCACCACAGACATTGACGCCATCGCCACCACAGACATTGACTCCATCGTCACTGTGGCCCTCAGAGGCAACCGTTGTTGTGATTTTGGGCCTTACAAAAATAAATTGAATTGAATTGAATTAAAGTTGATTAAAATGTCGAGGTTGTAATGCTATAATATGATGATGTGATGAAACTGCCAGGAGAAAGTGAGTAAAGCCTGTCGGTTATGAATACATTAATTGCGCGATACAAGCCTCGAAAATTGACACATTTGATTAGCTTTGGACTAAATGGGACTTTTATGTTCAACAGCATGTGCCGTAATCTTTTATTTTTCCCTGTGTTGTTTGCTCCCTCTCTCTGTATCAACATATTTTTTGTTTTGTTTAAATAAAATTTAAATAAATACATATTTGAAGCATTATCTGAAATATAAAAGTGACTGAATGAAATCTTGTGGGGAATTTTGCAAACGTGTGCGTAACTGTACGATCTTGTCCAGGTTTGATAACTACTCTGCCAATGTGATGGTGGACAGCAAGCCAGTGAACTTGGGCCTTTGGGACACAGCAGGACAGGAGGACTACGACAGGCTTCGGCCCTTGTCCTACCCTCAGACGGTAACCTGGCATACACACCCAGGCCGAGATGTCCCAGCTCCTACACTTTCCTCTGGGTGCCAATAATTCACTTAAGACTTTAATTCTTATTCTGTTCTGTAAAACTGGTTTTGTCGTCAACACATCTGGGTTTCAGTCATTATTAAAATTTGCACTAGTCTGTTTATCTACATTTATACGTTTGTGCAGTAAACATTAACCCTTGCTGTTCATCTGCCCAAATCACTAACCCAGCTGTGCTCCACAGGATGTGTTCCTCATCTGCTTCTCCCTGGTGAGCCCTGCCTCCTATGAGAACGTCAGAGCCAAGGTACTGTCCTCAGCAGACCATGTCATGTGTCTTTAGATAAAGACATGCATAGCCATGGCAACATATTTTGGTTGGGGGGTGCTAACAATAAAGACCTAGCACAAGGTATAAAGCTACGTACAGACCGCAGACGCCTAATCGCGCCTGACGCAGAATTTGAGCGTGTGTACATTTGAAAGGTTTACACACTGGACGCGCGCTCTCGACGCACCGGGCACTGTACACAGTGCGGCGCTTGAGCTGTCTGCGCACATGCGCAGTAGAGGTGTTGTCGCATGAGCAGTGGAGTTGTTGTCGTGGCCTTTCATTGTGTAAAATTGCAGATATCGAGAGTGTTGTTTTGGTGGTTTTGGTTTGTTTCTGTCTCTGTTCCACCGTGAACACATGGTACAGCTCCTTTCTCCCACACGGCCACAATCAGTCTTTCGTCTGCCATTGTTGACGAGCAAGGAAAAAGTGGCGCTTCTTGGGGAATTCCACGGGGAATACCGGAAATGCGAGGGGAAGTACGTACGTACGTACATCACTGGAGCGTCAGCTCTGATTGGCTGCTGCGGCGGCTGCTACGCTTCAGCTGCAGAGACCTCAACATATCTGAACGCGTCGCGTAAGCCGCATCGGCCGGCTCATACGCGCTCTCCAAGCGTCAAGCACCAATCGCGCCGTAAAAACAAAGAAATCGCGCCGCGGATAACGCACTACATGCTCGACGCACGTCTACTATAGACTTTGAATGTAAACTGGACGCTTCGGCCACGGCGGTGTGGAAGCCGCTTTAGGCTCATCAACGTTGGAACCCGTGTTCAGAGCACTTCTTTTTTTAGCATGTACATATCATGATAATCCTAATTCCTGACGCACGGAAAGGGCCACACCACATGAACACTGAAAGTCAACTCGTAAAGAACCAGCAGGAGACAGAGGAGCACATACGCCAACAAAAGTGTAATTGAAATGCAATTTAAAATAATAACAGATTATAGAGCAACACGGTGAATAGGTGTACGTATGCTAACGTAACACCTTCAACTACATGACAGATAGACAACGAACTGTAAGTATCTGGTATGTAAATGTAACATATGAACAGTTATTCAGATAACTATAGCATAAAGAACATGCTAACTAGTTTACCAAAGCATCAGTTTTACCCCAAATCACTAAATCCATTTAATTCTTCTTCCTCGGTGTCACCTCTAAACAACTCCACAAACTCCAGAGGAAGAGGAAGTGCAGATTCTTCTTCTGTGTTGCTTAGAGCCTAGAGAGTGTGCCTAGAGCGCCCTCCTGTGGTTATCAGTGTGAACTTAACATGTGACATGTGTGGTTGCTACTGTGAAAATAACGAATAATATCACAGACGATTTGTCTGTGAAAAAAAGGTTTGGCCGGGGTGCGGAAAATACAGGGAAACAGACAGCTCTGCTTGTGTAAAAGTCTCTCCCTGGCCTAGTGCCAAAGTACATTTAGGATGCTAGGATGTTAGTGCCATATGAACTTTCTCGGAGGACCTCAGGGGGCCAGAGTCAGGACTAAACATCAGTTTTATAGACAATTTAGGGAGGAACTATTTACTTATTTTGAATGTCAGTACAATCTATATTATGTGTGGCGACTTCAACGTTGATCCAAATAAAGCAAATGTTCTCGAACTATTGTATATTAAATAATCTTGTTAACTCGAACAACAATAGACTAAATGAAAATATATTCACATATATAAAGAGAAAGAGTTTGTTTTATGTTAGATTAATGACAATTTACCTACAGTTATGAAATTTAAAAAACTGAACTTCTGGTCATGGTTGTGATTTGAGCAAACGTACTGCTCCCCACCACTGCTTTAAAATCAGTGTTTGACCCTACGAATCCCAAAGCGGAAGAACAAAGAAGAAACAAGTCTGTCTAACCCACACAAGTAACCTGAACTCAATGCAACACAAGGAATGAGCCAAGTAAAACAGGAAGTGTCTTTTAAAACCTGTTCCCACCCACCTGAGGCCGGCGAGCATTTTCCATATCTCAAATATTCTCTTACATCATCACTTTTATTTCCGTGGTCAATACCAGCAAGTTATACATCATTTTAAAGCTTATTTTCTCAACAAAACAAATGTCATTGATTTACATTGAATAATTTGCCCCAAAAGCAATTACCAATAGTTTGTGAGAAAGTCTCAACTTTTACAAACACATGTCCTGTTTGCTGTTTATGACGGACGAAACGGCTTTAATTCTGTACATCCTTGTGCTCAGTCTGTCCGTAAGGAATCATTGAACAACAATATACACATGTATTTTTCCTGAAATTATCCGATTGAGATATTGTCAAGTAAACAAAGTTTTCTTCTTTGACGATGGTCAGAATGAAGGCTCGTCCGGCGCATTTCTCCGTCCATAACAAATGACCTGTTTGACTTATAAGATGTTGTTTGGCATCGATCTCTTCCTCAGACTGTTACCTACAGAATGGAAACATGCACAAAAAAATGCGCAGCTTCCGACGCGCAAAGCTAACGTGTTTTTAGCCACATAGGGTGGCTGCCCACGAGTCCGAAGGTTCACTGGTCCGAAAATTCTGAAATTTTAAGGTTCACTGGTCCGAAGGTTCACGGGTCCAAAATTTCCCCGAAATGTTAAGGTTCACAAGTCCGAAGATGTGTCTCCGCTCAGCGGGCTCTCCTCGCGGCTCTCCTCGCCTCCCTTTGCCCTAGACACTGGCTTTTAAGACTTTTCTAGTGTTGATGCACTTTTTATGATTAAACTCACGTATTTTCCAGAACCGACTTGTTTCTGTGCATAGCCTGAGCTCCTTATCCTATTATTAATGAATGAATGAACTCAAATAGCAGCAGTTTCGGCCGCGGGCCGCGGCTCTGTAGACACTCCCGTCTTGGCCAGCTGAATTTTCTTTTTGACAATAATCCTACGGTGATCGGATCACGCGTTTCTATATATATATATCATTTCTATACTTATAATCAAATGAAGGCATAGAGTGGAGGATTCGAGATGTTCCCTTGTTATTTTCACATACACAGTACAACATGGAGCCACCTGTGAGCAGCTGGTACATTAAACGTGACGAGCCCCAGTGCGTGTCTTCGTGCTTCGTGCACATTTTACAGACTGACTACATCCCGATGCCGTCTGCACCTTCACTTTAGCCTATGAGGAACTTTCGGACCAGCGAACCTTTAAAACCTTCGGACTAGCAAACCTTCGGACTCGTGGGGGGTAACCCCACATAGCTAACGTTAGCAGTGACTTAGCGGACTTTGATTGACATATTATTCTAGCCAATAAGAATAGCTTTAGAATGGGGGGCGGGACTTAGGGGTCCCAGACACAGAATCCTCTCTATTAGCCTTTTGGACACGCATTTTGTTAGATATATGTATTATTATACCAATAAAATAAAAACATTTCATTTTTTTTTTTCACCTCTATATGGGAAATTCATGGGTAAACTCATACTTACACATTGTTTTTAGCAGTTATAATAGGTATTAGTGGCCTACAAAACATCAAAATGTATGTTTTATGATCATAGAGGAGCTAAAATTGTAATAAAACAGTTTGGCACAGTTGGCACATATTTGGATCACTTGTTCCGAATAATATTATACTTTTTGATACAAAAAGGTCAACAGCACCAAAATGCCTGTTCCTAGAGATCTGAAACTTTACACAGTTGTTGTCATGACAACAGCATGTACAGTGAACAGCATAAGCACACAATGAAGTATGTCCTGCTCAGGACCATTACACATGGACAATATTCAGGCGAGACTAAAAAAGGATGTTTTGTTTATGTTTGGGCCTCTGTAGTGTAAGTTCTGAAGCCCTGACAGTGTGTCATGTGCACATCTGCAGAAACTAGAAGACATAAGCTTTCTAATGATGCATCACACTCACATGTGGAACATAACATCCTCTTTTAATAAGAAATGCCATTTGGGTCCAATCATTGTGCCCAGGGCGGAATAGGTGGATGGTAACAGGTTAAACAGAAAATCCTTAAAAATGACAAGGCAGGTAAATAACTCGGGTGAATACTTCTTTGACAACTAAAATATCATCCAAGACTGCGGAAAATCTCCAAACAGAAATTCAGACGGAGAACAGGAAGTAATGCAGAATCAATTTACAAATACAAAGGCCAGATATAATTGCAGAGCTTTAAGTCTCTCTTGACTAGTCAACAATCTAGTGTGGCATACGGAGCAGTTAGCCGCCCTCTAAAGACGCTTGGACCAACATTGCCAGGGCATGTAACATACCCAACATACGCAGCGCAATACGGCGCACATGTTCATCCACTTTGATTAAAAAGGAGGCCATTCAGTTAGTTACAATAAATGATTATAGGTTAAATACTTTGGTATATCTTGGTTACAGATATAAAAGTATAAAGAGTCCTTTGAGTTAATCAGTGGTAATATTGCTCACTCTCGATGCACATCCCTTGGTTTGGAAAAAACGTAATGTCCATACATAACAGGCCCGTGGCACAGGGCAGGCGGCCCATGCAGAAGGGACAAGCAGCGACGGGCCGGTGGCTCAACCCCAAAGCCTGAATATAAAAAGTTTGGATTAGCTCAAACACAAATAGTCATTCCTACACACCGTACTGAGGCAGAACCTACTTCATGGAAACGGGACGGGTGATGGCTGACAGCATCATAAGACACTTCGGACCCCAGCTACAAAAGATGTTCCAGCCACCAAAGCGGCAGACAACAGGCACCATGAAGCGGTGCGTGACGGGCCACGGCACTACGACACTGATACTCGCGTTAATGGAAATGCACGAGTAGCAGAGAAAGATGAAGAAGACAAGAGAGGCTTCTATACCCTTTCGCGCCACTTACTGGATTTTGAATTGTGTCAAACCCCCCACACTGCCACACTAGCACTAAAGGAACAGAGTATATAGGTTACCCGGGAGGATTAGGGAAGGAGAGGCAGCTGTGGAGAGCAGGAAAACAAGAACGCTAGCAAAAGATGGACCGGATTTGCCTTAAAAATGGAACTGGACTGACGATAAACAAATGGGCAAAGGCAGAACTGTGACACTAGTAACACTATGGGACCAAAGCAAACGAAGCTGATGGCCCACTGCCCCATTGGAAAAACACCAAGAACTAAAGCACGAGAGATAGAGCCACTAGCGTGAGGTATGTGATTTTGGGTTGAGGTCACATGTTGATACATTTCTATTAATTTGAAGAGATGGATTACATTATTTATTGTTTTTAAAACAAATATATTGTTGGATTGGCTAGATTATCTAGTTTAATAGTGTAAATTATCCAAAGCAGTTGTGTTATAAATCTGTTTTATGCACGTTTGCACATTCCATCAAAATTTGTAATCATCCGTCACTGTCAGGCCATGTCAAAATAAAACTGCTTCTATATCTGTAATACACAGGGGCCTTTATTTTGTAAGTGTCACAGGAAGTGTTTGCTTGCTGTTAGCGGAACTATCACAAATAGCTGAAGAATTTTAGTCTAGAGAACCATGGCTTTGAACCAGCAACCTGTACATAATACAGATATGATGTAATGTACTTTATCGCCCTGACTAATGTGTGTGCCGATTTTCACTCACTTTGCACAAAATATTTTTTTACTATCTATAATAATATTATAGATAGTAAAAAATATATATAATAATAATAATAATATAATTATAGAAAGTATCAGACTTGTCAGATCTATAAAGATTCTATATAGCTCTGACAAGTCTGATGGGATTTGTATAAGAACTATATCTATTCTTAGAGGACAAACGGTGCAAAATAAGACATAGGCCCAGATTAGTTTATGTGTATACAATCATCTCCCCAAATGTTGTGGTACAATTTTGGAACTTTTAAGAGAACTGTAGGGGGCGTCGTGAGCGGCCATGTGCTCATTAATTTATTACTTTTTTTTTGCCCCACCAGTGGTTGCAATTTCAGCTTTTTAAGCTTTATGCCTGATGCATGAGGCTTTGAAAAACAATCAAAGTAACAGGAAAGAAACAACCGTGGCCACTTCTGCCAACCTAACCTCCAACAATCTGGAGTTCAACGCCCAGAAGACAGTGGAGATGATTGTGGACTTCACAGACTCCCCCATTATCACCGTAGACTCCTTCTGCTTCCTTGGCACCACCATCAGCTCCTCATCAAGAAGGACCAGCAGAGGACCTACTTCCTGCAGCAGCTGAGGAAAGACAAGCTGCCAGCGCAGATGATGGTGCAGTTCTACACGGCCATCATTGAGTCCATCCTCACCTCCTCCATCACCTCCTCCATCACCTCCTCCATCACCTCCTCCATCACTGTGTGGTACGCTGGAGCCACAGCCAGGGACAAACAGAGACTACAGCGCCCTCTGCTGAAGGTGATTGGCTGCAGACTTCAATCTCTGCAGGACTCTGGGATGAGCAGGTCGGATCACAGCTGACCCTTCTCACCCTGGACACGGACTATTTGAGCCACTCCCGTCAGGCAGGAGGCCACTCCCCTCAGGCAGGAGGCCACTCCCCTCAGGCAGGAGGCCACTCCCCTCAGGCAGGAGGCCACAGTCCATCCAGACCAGAACCTGCCACCACAAGAATAGTTTCTTTCCCTCTGCCGTTGGACTCATGAACACTTCTTAACACCTGCCACTTTAACTTTAATTTAATCACTCACTGCACTCTTCACTTTCTGCACTACATATGTAAACTTAACTGTAAATTTGTGTAGATATTAAGCCTATTTTTTCAATTTTTGTTTAATTTTCTTATTTTTCATCTTATAGCTTATTGTTATTTTTATCCCATAGAATATTTAAATTGTTTATCTTTTGACTAATTCATTGTTAATTGTTTTATGTTGCACTGAATCACCAAGACAAAGAAGTTCCTGTTTTGTTTAAATCTGTTCATTGCAATAAACCTAGACGATAAAAACTTGACTATCTAGTTCAGTGGTCCCCAAATTGTTTGACTCGAGGGCCACATTGGGTTCTAAAATTTGGCCGAGGGGCGGGGCCAGGAAAATATGGTGTGTTTGTGTGAACTAATGAATTACTATAAATGACACGCAAGATTTGACCTGTAACTTGTAACAAAGCAACAAATGCATTAAATAATGATTAATTATCTACTGTCTTCTACTGTCCACAAGAGTCTTCTACTGTCCACAAGAGTCTTCTACTGTCCACAAGAGTCTTTTACTGTCCACAATAGTCTTCTACTGTCCACAAGAGTCTTCTACTGTCCACAAGAGTCTTCTTCAGTGTCAAACACTTGCTTGATGGCCCCCGGTGGCCGTTTGTGGTGAATTTTATTTTCTGCGCGCCATAGATTTTTTTGTGGGAGCAGTGTACTAAGTGCGAGCAGTACACTAACAGTGCACTAAGTGCGAGCAGTGCACTAAGTGCGAGCAGCTTAGAGGGAACAGTGCCATCTCTTGGGGAAATGTGGGCATTACAGGCGAAAGGTCAAATGAACGGCCACAGTATCGTGAGTTTGAATCCCGACTCCGACATTTGCTGCATGTCCTCCTTTCTCTCTCATCATTCCCCTTCCTTTCTTTCTCATTCCATCTACTGTCTAATAAAGCCTACGGCAAAACATTCTATTTTTTTGTTTTGTTTTTGTTTTAATTTTTATTATAACTTGGACAAGATTGGCGGGCCCGATTGAAAGGCCCAACGGGCCGGATGTGGCCCGCGGGCCGTAGTTTGGGGACCACTGATCTAGCGGAAGTAAAAGTCGTAACAAGGTTTCCGTAGGTTTACATTCTGATTCTGAAATGAAGGCGTTTTTACACAAAAACTGTACAAAATATCCCCAAAAATGTTGTGATTATTAAATTGCGATGTGTGTAGATGTGGAAAGTGTTGATTTGAACTCAATCAGACAAAAAACCTAGAACAAGTACTTTTTTGAATTATAAAATGTAATTTTGATTCAAAATGGCCAACTTCCTGTCATAGGGCAACTCTTCAAAATGTACACGTTTCATTTCCTATGCACTTTTTTCTAGAGACCGCTGTACAGCCTTTATTTAAGCAGCCTGTAAATTATAGTTATGATAATGACATTTTAATTAACTTTTGGTTCACTCTGACAACTTTGTTGCATTTGTGCAGATGTTTAGTGTATCTTTAT
Source organism: Eucyclogobius newberryi (assembly GCF_026437365.1). Taxonomy (NCBI): domain Eukaryota; kingdom Metazoa; phylum Chordata; class Actinopteri; order Gobiiformes; family Gobiidae; genus Eucyclogobius; species Eucyclogobius newberryi. The sequence continues at coordinate 1,228,706 of NW_027316056.1, forward strand.
GTTTTGTATTATTTGGTATGGAGGGCCCTAGAGGCCAAACTGTACAAAATGGGGCAAAGGTCTGATGGACTTTTAGGATCAATTCACTCTGACCACACCATAAGGCGTATCGGCTTCAAACTTATAACATTTCCTTGCGCATGTCTGTTGGCCCTGCGACGAGTTGGCCACTGTCCAGGGTGTACCCCGCCTAAGGCCCAAAGTCACTGGGATAGGCTCCAGTCACCCGCGACCCCGAAAGGGAACAAGCGGTAGAAAATGAATGAATGTGTTTTGTGTCTTGTGGCTTATATAACTATAGGAGGAGATATTAAAAATAAAAGGTGCACTTTTAGTCAGCGCATGGCCACTTCCTGCAATATTTTGGGCGGAGTCATAGTATCATAATATGCTTATTATTATTTTTGTCACCTAGTTTACTACTCGATTTTAGCGTTTTTCAAATACAAATAGGATTCACCACCAGTTGTATGTTGTGAAATGTATGTAAAACCAGAAAGGGGCAGATATCTATAAGATTATTTTCTTTTTGATTGTGATAGAACATTTTGTTTATTTAAAAAAAAAAAAAAAAGATTTGCACAATTAAAATAAAGAATAATAATAATTTTGACAACTTTTAAAATATTGTAATATTGTAGAGTTCATACCGGCCAGCACCAGAGGGTACTGCAGCAGCCCCCGTTCCCACAGCTTGAGGTGGATGTATGTGTGTGTTTTCTAACTCTAGTATCTGCTGTTGTGTCCTAGTGGTACCCGGAGGTGCGCCACCACTGCCCCTCCACGCCCATCATCCTGGTGGGCACTAAACTGGATCTGAGGGACGAGAAGGACACTATCGAGAAGCTCAAGGAGAAGAAGCTGGCCCCCATCAGTTACCCACAGGGCCTGGCTCTGGCTAAGGAGATCGGTGAGTCCTGCCCAATGTTCAGTCTGAGGACACTGTCCTTCTCTGATAACTCATAATAACTCATTCCATCCCTTTTGTGTGTTTGTTGCAGACGCGGTGAAGTACCTGGAGTGTTCTGCTCTGACCCAGCGTGGCCTGAAAACAGTATTTGACGAGGCCATCCGCGCCGTGCTGTGTCCTCCACAAGCCCGAGCCAAGTCCAAGAAGTGTGTCCTGATCTGAACGGTACAGGAGCTCCTCAGTGCGTCTCAGGCATATATATATATATATATATATATATATATATATATATATATATATACATAAACATATTTAACATGTTCTTTTGTTGCAGATTAGAAGAACTGCTGATGGTGGAAGAACACATTTAGTTTATATTTTCTATAAAGTGGCTTTTATATTTTATTTTTTTCAAAGACAAAATTGCTTGTAATATATACAGTATAAAGTCAAAGTATTTATTGACAACAGGGCATATTCAATCAAAGGTGGCATCACACCAATGATGAACAAACAAGTCTGAACAAACTGAGTTGGCCCCTTCACCAGGCCTCAAAAGTGTATGTTTTCTTTAGAAATAGAATCATTTCTGGTAAAGTGGGATATATCTGTAGATGAAATCAGGATTTTGCTTTCATCCTAATACCTGTCTACAATCTGTCTTTTTGACTAAATAAATGCAGATAAATGCAAAGGTGACGTGTGCCTGGTTCAGCTGAACACATGGGTCAGAGTTAAGCCTTGGTCCCGGTCCTGCTGGTCCACTTCCTGCTTCTGCAGATCCTCCTCAAATAGCAAATGTAGAATATTTTTAGGGTAATTCTTTTTCTTTAGATGTGTATTACACTTGCATTTTATTTTCTGCCAAAATATCATAAATCTTTTTATGCAGTTCTTTGAATTTCTTTTCAGATAAACACAACTTTTATTTTTTGGCCGTATTCCGCGGGCACATGCCGTAAATCCTGTGGGCGGGGCCTTTAATTCATATAAGGCTGGTTTTCATCCCCAGCAGCTCTGTGTACGCCAGGATCAGAGCCGTGCACAGGTTCATAAATACTACGTGGCATCGGAAATATACACTATTTCACCGCAATGTTGATCAATTATGTTCCACTTCACTTTTGACCCCCCAATTTTGAATGTTTTTGTTTACAAAGGTTTTAATGGTCAAAATGTTACATATTGGTAGAAAGAGGGGGAAAAAGAGCCGTTCTTGTTTGTGTTTGCATTTATACATTCGACTGCATGAGAAAGTGTCCGATAAATGAGTCCACACTATCCATTCTCACATTTATTCACACTCATGGCAGTACAGGGCACTGCAACTTGTGCCTGTCTGAGGAACTCAAACACATGAAGAAGTTACAGTGAGAGAAGCTGCTAACAGTTGTGAGAACTCAACACATGCATATTCAGAAAGCATCTTTAACTCCCGTAGAAAAATATTCAAGTTTTTTGAAAACAGTGTCCAGATTACTGCAGTTGAATCTTTATCTACGATGGAAGACTCCTGGACCAATGAGGGATTACACCAACTTCCATCTTTAACTAGGGCTTTGAGAAGATCCTGCTGCAGCTCCACCATCAGCTGCATCCACACGTCTACAGGAGGCTTCAGGTGAAGACCAAGATGAGACAAACAATGGTATAAAGAGAGAGCAAGGTCTCAAAACACTCAAGAAGTTCAGTATGTGGACACTCAGGAGGTGAGCGGCTCAGTCTCTCTGCTGAGCGGCTCAGTCTCTCTCTGCTGAGCGGCTCAGTCTCTCTGCTGAGCGGCTCAGTCTCTCTGCTGAACGGCTCAGTCTCTCTCTGCTGAGCGGCTCAGTCCCTCTCTGCTGAACGGCTCAGTCTCTTCCTGCTGAGCGGCTCAGTCTCTTCCTGCTGAGCGGCTCAGTCTCTTCCTGCTGAACGGCTCAGTCTCTCTCTGCTGAGCGGCTCAGTCCCTCTCTGCTGAACGGCTCAGTCTCTTCCTGCTGAGCGGCTCAGTCTCTTCCTGCTGAGCGGCTCAGTCTCTTCCTGCTGAACGGCTCGGTCTCTCTCTGCTGAGCGGCTCAGTCTCTCTGCTGAGCGGCTCAGTCTCTCTCTGCTGAGCGGCTCAGTCTCTCTGCTGAGCGGCTCAGTCTCTCTGCTGAACGGCTCAGTCTCTCTCTGCTGAGCGGCTCAGTCCCTCTCTGCTGAACGGCTCAGTCTCTTCCTGCTGAGCGGCTCAGTCTCTTCCTGCTGAACGGCTCGGTCTCTCTCTGCTGAGCGGCTCAGTATCTCTGTTGTGCAGCTCAGTCTCTCTGTTGAGTTGCTCAGTCTCTGCTGAGCGGCTCAGTCTCTGCTGAACGGCTCTGATGACTTGTGACATGAGAAAGGTTTCAATACAAACACAATCTGAAGCTTCATATTAGCCCACACTTGTACATTGTCCTCATTTCACTGTACACTTCACATGGCATTAAGCATTAGAAGTAAATATACTGCATATAAAAATCTGTAATACATTGGCACCATTTAAAATGTAAATATTTCATGTTTGGCGTGTTGATTTGAGAAAGAAAACATGTCTTGTTGGTCCTGGCCCTGTGATGGGGTGATCTGCTCACATCTCACACTATAGTAAAGAGAGCCACAGTCCAAAGAGTCCCAACATGTCCCCCAAATGTCTCTTATCTAACTTACAAGGCTATGTGAGGACGCCAAATCACTATAGTATAAAATGATATGAATAAGAACAATAATATTACAATAATAGTATTTATATGCTGCTGCTATATTTGCAGCACCACAGACAGACAAGGACCTGGTCTTTGAGTAACTTTATCTTCATCAATTCAATATAATCAATCAAATAATAACTGAGCCAGTGATTCTCAAATGTTCATGCCGTCTCAGTAGATGGATTCTGATCGCCCATAGGAGGACCAAAAATATAGTATTCCTAGCCCTTTTCCACATTTTAACACGCCACGACCACCAACTTAATATATTGTATTGGCGTTTTATGTGAAAGAACAACACAACAAAGTAAAATTGTACATTGTTTGGAACATTTGAAAAAAGGACAGCGTACAGAAGTGTCCCACAATCACACATCAGAAAAGGAAAGAGGTTTATTGCCATTGCCAATGAACAGACTTCACAAACATAGGAACTTGCTTTGGTGATTCAGGGCAACGTAAAACAAGGAACCATTAATGAATAAAGCAACATATATAAAATCAAAAAAATCTGCTAAAGGATTAGAATAAAAATAGGCTTACAATGTACACATAATTAAGAGTTGAATTTACAGATGTAGTGCAGAAAGTGAACAGTGCAGTGATTGATTAAATTAAAGTGGCAGGTGTTAAGAAGTGTTCATGAGTCCAACATCAGAGGGAAAGAAACTATTCTTGTGGTGACAGGTTCTGGTTCGGATGGACCGTAGCCTCCTGCCTGAGGGGAGTGGCCTCCTGCCTGAGGGGAGTGGCCTCCTTCCTGAGGGGAGTGGCCTCCTGCCTGAGGGGAGTGGCGCAAATTGTTCAGTGTCCAGGGTGAGAAGGGTCAGCTGTGATCCGACCTGCTCATCCCAGAGTCCTGCAGAGATGGAAGTCTGCAGCCAATCACCTTCTCAGCAGAGCGCACAATGCGATGTAGTCTCTGTTTGTCCCTGGCTGTGGCTCCAGCGTACCACACGGTGATGGAGGAGGTGATGGAGGAGGTGATGGAGGAGGTGATGGAGGAGGTGATGGAGGAGGTGATGGAGCAGGTGAGGATGGACTCAATGATGGCCGTGTAGAACTGCACCATCATCTGCGCTGGCGGCTTGTCTTTCCTCAGCTGCTGCAGGAAGTACATTCTCTGCTGGGCCTTCTTGATGAGGAGCTGATGGTGGCTCCCTCTTGAGGTCCTGGTGATGGTGGTGCAGAGGAAGCAGAAGGAGTCTACGGTGGTGATGAGCGAGTCTGTGATAGTGAGGGGGGGGCTGTGACTTTCTTCAAGTCCACGATCATCTCCACTGTCTTCTGGGCATTGAACTCCAGAGTGTTCTTCCAACTGCAGATCCGTCATGAAGTCAGTGCTCCACCTGAAGGTGGAGTCAGGCATGTTGACGCGGGAGAGCTTGTCCTGGAGCAGAGCAGGAGGATGGTGTTGATGGTGTTGAATATAGACCTGTTGGCTCTGTAGGCGAACTGCGGACCAGGCGTTCAAATTCCTTAGTAGTAGTAGTAGTCATTAAGTCCAGTGATCCAGGGCTTCTTGGGGACAGGGACAATGATGGACGACTTGAAGCTGGGACATTGCATGACTCCAGGGAAATGTAAAAAATGTCTGTGAAGACGGGGGCCAGCTCACCTGCACAGTGTCTTAAGGTGGCGGGGGAGACACTGTCTGGTCCAGCAGCTTTTCGGAGGTTGGATTTCCGAAATAGTTTGTTTACATCCGTCTAATGACCCTGAACACACATCTGTCCCACTGTCATACATGACCCTGAACACACATCTGTCCCACTGTCACACATGACCCTGAACACACGTCTGTCCCACTGGTCCACATGACCCTGAACACACATCTGTCCCACTGTCAAACATGACCCTGAACACACCGTCTGTCCCACTGTCACACATGACCCTGAACACACGTCTGTCCCACTGTCACACATGACCCTGAACACACATCTGTCCCACTGTCACACATGACCCTGAACACACGTCTGTCCCACTGTCACACATGACCCTGAACACACATCTGTCCCACTGTCACACATGACCCTGAACACACATCTGTCCCACTGTCACACATGACCCTGAACACACATCTGTCCCACTGTCACACATGACCCTGAACACACATCTGTCCCACTGTCACACATGACCCTGAACACACATCTGTCCCACTGTCACACATGACCCTGAACACACATCTGTCCCACTGTCACACATGACCCTGAACACACATCTGTCCCACTGTCACACATGACCCTGAACACACATCTGTCCCACTGTCACACATGACCCTGAACACACATCTGTCCCACTGTCACACATGACCCTGAACACACGTCTGTCCCACTGTCACACATGACCCTGAACACACATCTGTCCCACTGTCACACATGACCCTGAACACACATCTGTCCCACTGTCACACATGACCCTGAACACACATCTGTCCAACTGTCACACATGACCCTGAACACACATCTGTCCCACTGTCACACATGACCCTGAACACACATCTGTCCCATTGTCACACATGACCCTGAACACACCGTCTGTCCCACTGTCACACATGACCCTGAACACACATCTGTCCCACTGTCACACATGACCCTGAACACACATCTGTCCCACTGTCACACATGACCCTGAACACACATCTGTCCCACTGTCACACATGACCCTGAACACACATCTGTCCCACTGTCACACATGACCCTGAACACACATCTGTCCCACTGTCCCACATGACCCTGAACACACGTCTGTCCCACTGTCACACATGACCCTGAACACACATCTGTCCCACTGTCACACATGACCCTGAACACACATCTGTCCCACTGTCACACATGACCCTGAACACACATCTGTCCCACTGTCACACATGACCCTGAACACACGTCTGTCCCACTGTCACACATGACCCTGAACACACATCTGTCCCACATGACCCTGAACACACATCTGTCCCACTGTCACACATGACCCTGAACACACCGTTTGTCCCACTGTCACACATGACCCTGAACACACATCTGTCCCACTGTCACACATGACCCTGAACACACATCTGTCCCACTGTCACACATGACCCTGAACACACATCTGTCCCACTGTCACACATGACCCTGAACACACATCTGTCCCACTGTCACACATGACCCTGAACACACATCTGTCCCACATGACCCTGAACACACATCTGTCCCACTGGTCCACATGACCCTGAACACACATCTGTCCCACTGTCACACATGACCCTGAACACACATCTGTCCCACTGTCACACATGACCCTGAACACACATCTGTCCCACATGACCCTGAACACACATCTGTCCCACTGGTCCACATGACCCTGAACACACATCTGTCCCACTGTCATACATGACCCTGAACACACATCTGTCCCACTGTCACACATGACCCTGAACACACATCTGTCCCACTGTCACACATGACCCTGAACACACATCTGTCCCACTGTCATACATGACCCTGAACACACGTCTGTCCCACTGTCCCACATGACCCTGAACACACATCTGTCCCACTGTCCCACATGACCCTGAACACACATCTGTCCCACTGTCACACATGACCCTGAACACACATCTGTCCCACTGTCATACATGACCCTGAACACACATCTGTCCTACTGTCCCACATGACCCTGAACACACATCTGTCCCACTGTCCCACATGACCCTGAACACACATCTGTCCCACTGGTCCACATGGTGCTGTGGGGCTGCTTTTCTTCAGCAGGGACAGGGAAGCTTCTCAGAGCTGATGGAAGATGGATGGAGCCAAATACAGGACAATCTTAGAAGAAACCCTGTTGGTGTCTGTAAAAGATTTGAGACTGGAGCTTCACCTTCAACAGGACAACGAGCCTAAACATAAAGCCAGAGCTACAACCGAATGGTTTAAAACATATTCACATGTTAGAACAAGCCAGTCAAAGTCCAGACCTAAATCCAGTCGAGAATCTGAGGAAGATCTAAAAACTGCTTTTTACAAACGCTCCACATCAAATCTGACTGAGCTCGAGCTGTTTAGCAGAAGAATGGGCAAAACTGTAGAGACGAATCCCAAAAGATTCACAACTGTAGTTGCAAGTTTTGACTCAAGGGTCGGAATCATTTAACACACTGCACTTTTCAGTTTTGTATCTTTATAACTATCACTATTTAATTTAAGTTTGTGGAAAAAATGTGGAAAAGGTCCAGGTATATATAAATATATAATGCATTAAAGTCATTATTTGCCTCAACAATACCCCACAATGACAACATGAAAGGAGGTTGTTTGAATTGATTGCAAATGTATTAAAAATAGAAAAAATAAAAGTAGGTGTACATCTTGGCTCTGGCTGGGCCACTCAAGGACATTCACATAGTTGTCCTGTGGTCAGTTTTCCTGTACTCCTTTGTTACCCTGGTGGTGCGCGTAGGGTTGTTGTCTTGTTGGAAGATGAACCTTCATCCCAGTCTAAGGTCCAGAGCCACTGGAGTAGGTTTTCATCAAGGATGTCTCTATACTTGGCTGCATTCCTCTTTCTGTTGAGCCTGACTGAAGAACATTTCCACAGCTTGATGCTGCTACCACCATGCTGCACAATAAGGATGGTACTGGCCAGGTGATGAGTGGTGCCTGGTTTCATCCAGACATGACGCTGGTACCCTTTTACAAAATCCAGGCGTTATTTTTCTGGAAGGTTCTCTTCTCTCTACCGAGACACGCTGGAGATCTGCCAGAATGACCATAAGGTTTTTTGTCACCTTAGTGACTAAGGCCCTTCTCCCTCGATTGCTCAGTTTGAGTCTTTGTGTTTACAAAGCTCTTCCATTTACAGATGATGAAACTTTCAATGCTGCAGACACATAACCAGGCGTGTGCTTTTCCGAATCACGTCCAATCAACTGAATTACCAGGTGGAATCCAGTCAAGTTGTAGAAGCATCTCAAGGATGATCAGTGGACATCAATGTACCTGAGCTCAATTTTGAGAGTCATAGCAAACTTTTTTGTGGTTTGTTTGTTATTTTCTTTAAATACATTCACCAAGAATTCAAACACATTTCTTTCACATTGTCATTATGGGGTATGGTTTGTAGAATTGTGTCATTATGGGGTGTGGTTTGTAGAATTGTGTCATTATGGGGTGTGGTTTGTAGAATTGTGTCATTATGGGGTATGGTTTGTAGAATTGTGTCATTATGGGGTATGGTTTGTAGAATTGTGTCATTATGGGGTATGGTTTGTAGAATTGTGTCATTATGGGGTATGGTTTGTAGAATTGTGTCATTATGGGGTGTGGTTTGTAGAATTGTGTCATTATGGGGTATGGTTTGTAGAATTGTGTCATTATGGGGTATGGTTTGTAGAATTGTGTCATTATGGGGTATGGTTTGTAGAATTGTGTCATTATGGGGTATGGTTTGTAGAATTGTGTCATTATGGGGTATGGTTTGTAGAATTGTGTCATTATGGGGTATGGTTTGTAGAATTGTGTCATTATGGGGTATGGTTTGTAGAATTGTGTCATTATGGGGTATGGATTGTAGAATTGTGTCATTATGGGGTATGGTTTGTAGAATTGTGTCATTATGGGGTATGGTTTGTAGAATTGTGTCATTATGGAGTATGGTTTGTAGAATTGTGTCATTATGGGGTATGGTTTGTAGAATTGTGTCATTATGGGGTATGGTTTGTAGAATTGTGTCATTATGGGGTATGGTTTGTAGAATTGTGTCATTATGGGGTATGGTTTGTAGAATTGTGTCATTATGGGGTATGGTTTGTAGAATTGTGTCATTATGGGGTATGGTTTGTAGAATTGTGTCATTATGGGGTATGGTTTGTAGAATTGTGTCATTATGGGGTATGGATTGTAGAATTGTGTCATTATGGGGTATGGTTTGTAGAATTGTGTCATTATGGGGTATGGTTTGTAGAATTGTGTCATTATGGGGTATGGTTTGTAGAATTGTGTCATTATGGGGTATGGTTTGTAGAATTGTGTCATTATGGGGTATGGTTTGTAGAATTGTGTCATTATGGGGTATGGTTTGTAGAATTGTGTCATTATGGGGTATGGTTTGTAGAATTGTTTCATTATGGGGTATGGTTTGTAGAATTGTGTCATTATGGGGTATGGTTTGTAGAATTGTGTCATTATGGGGTATGGTTTGTAGAATTGTGTCATTATGGGGTATGGTTTGTAGAATTGTGTCATTATGGGGTATGGTGTGTAGAATTGTGTCATTATGGGGTATGGTTTGTAGAATTGTGTCATTATGGGGTATGGTTTGTGGAATTGAGGCAAATTATAAATTAAATCCATATCATATACATGCATACATACATATATACATTTTATATAGGGATGTCCCGAGCTGATCACGTGATCGGAAATCGGGCCCGATGACGTAGTTTCAGACTTGATGGAAATCGGATCTTGCGTCCCGATCAGTGATCGGATATACATTACATACATACATTTGACTCTTATTAGTGTTACCAGCCTGGATGGCCCTTTAAGAGAGAGGGGGGCATTGTGGGTAGCCCGGAAGTGTGTTGGTGTTTTTCGTTGTGTTTTCGGGGCGCGCGCGGGTCTCTCGCTGCTGGTCCGTATGCTCTCTGTCTAGTTCATGTAACTAAATAAAACGGTGTTGCAAACGAGTCATATGCCTGTTCAGCCACTGTACTACGGGAGATTACTGGGCAGGGGAAAAATGTAACATTAGTTTGATCAGCGCTATACATTTCAGGCTTATTATTAGACATGAAAACTGCAGTAGAAGTCTCTCACCTCCGTACAATGCATGAATGGATCACAACATTTTACACTTACTCTTACGCTTATTTGTTTACTGCTGCTGGGTATTTGAAGTTGAGCTACTTTTTTAATTTAATTCAAATTTTGCACTATTATTTCTTATTCAAGCTACCTCAAAGAAAGGTTTCACTGTTAAAGTGTTAAAAGATAAAATAAAAACTGGGGACAACCTGTTTATGTTGCATTTGTGCATTTTTTTAATGTGTTATGAAAGTATCGGATCGGGACTTGGTATCGGCAGATCCTCAAAATCAGATGACTCGGAATCGGATCTGGGCCAAAAAAAACTGATTGGGACATCCCTAATTATATATATATACATATATATATATATATATATATATATATATATATATATATATATATATATATATATACACACATATATACATACATATATACACACACACATATATATATAACTCAAATATATGAAACTTTTTCTATTGACACAAAAGACCATCACTTCATGTTGCAGCACAGACACCAATATGTTCAAAGTCTAATCTCTGAATAAACAAGGTCTTAGCGGCTATCAACACTAAACTACACCTAATCAGAACTAAAGATAGGAATAGAAAATGACCAACTAATTAAGGATGGTGACTTTAAAATATACTTATAAGACCTGCTACGCACACCACATTTTGAGAAGCACTGGTCTTAGTCAATAAGAAAGACATACAGCGTGGTGAGCAGAGTGGCACTGGCCTGGCTCCTTGTCTCTGCTGCACATGATTATTCACAGTATTTGAATGGAGCTCTGGCAGGGGCTCAGATCATCTTGTGCAAAAGGACAAAAGAGTGACACGAGAGAAAAACAAGGCTCAAACATCTGCATTTGTGAAGACATGAGCATTTTGGTGAAACAATGTTTTTGATACAATCTACCTTTTTTTGTGGAAATAGATACCCCTCAGTTTGTTTGTGCTGACAGAGAAGATGTTAAACTTTGGGCCTGTTTTACTTTCATGTGGATAAGAATAGTTATAAATAAATTAGGACTAAACATCAACAGTTTGAAAATCGACTGGCCTTTCCAAAAATACACTGCCTGTACAAATTTTAAAAAGTGGCCACTTGGATTCAACTAAGCAAATCCAGGAGGTCCTCTCCTCCTCAGCTCCCTTTCAGCTGCAACACAGTATTTAAACCAAACTGATGCAGTGCATTTACGAAACAACCCTGTGGAAAGACAAATCCTGTGGTCATGAAAAATATGTCAGTGTGTTTGAGAAGGGTCAAATGGCATTGAGCAGAGAAAACATCTGCAGAGAAGCAGAAACTAATGTACTACAGATCTGAACCCCAGTGAGAGTGTTTGGGACGAGCTGGAGAAGGCTTTGTGCAGTGGTCACTCTCTCCATCTTCAATACAAGAGCTGTGTGGAAAACAGTGACACTCTGGATGGATATACTTTTAATATTTCAGAGGTTTTTTTGGACAGGCAGTGCAATTATTACTAAAGGCATTTCAGAATGTAATGAATTCTCATGAACATAGCCTGTTGGCAATCTTTGAAATCTGTGAACACAAACAAAAGTGCCACATATTCTTTAAAATCATGACAAAATATTTTAAGGAGACACGCCTACATAAACCTTTACCTAATATGGCACCTTGATGGATTCACTCAAACGTTAGCATGCTGGCTCCTGTTTGAGCAATCAGTCTGAAAAGGACATGTCTATCTCATCAGGAGGATATTTAATCACTGCAGAAGAACTTTGCGTGCCACTTTGGTCACAGTCATCATAACTGCAACCCAAAGTTTATGGTCAATGTATTATGTTGGAACCTGCTTTTCACTCGTGTCATTTCTATCATCTGCAAACTATATCATCTCCATTAGATGAACCTTTATAAATATTTATGTATCCAGGGACAGTCTAGCACAACCACCAGCTCTTTCAGAAACACATGTGGTTTCTTACTCAGTCAAACAAAAACAAAAAAACATCTACTACTACTGCATTTCAGGCAGGAAGAAGAAAAGAGAAAAATATATAAACAAATGATGACGTGTTTCCAAAGAGTCTGAGAAGGTCTGGAACCTCCTGTGCAGTGGTCCCTGACACACAGAGTTATTGCATCAACACCTGGGGAGTGTCTTCTATTCTGTACAAGAGCGGCCCAAGGACATTTCCTTGTGGCTCAGCATAGAAAAGGCGTCCTGTGCTTGATTGGGTTGATGATATCCTGAAGGGGTGTGGTTACGATGGGAAGTGTCTGTGAGCGGTGTGTGAGAAAGGGGGCGGGGCATAAGGCACTGCATGGAGCGGGGTCAGGACAGGTGCGTCATGCTGAGGCTCATGGGTAATCCAGGTCGCAGGTAGGACACAGGGACGCGGCCATTCTCACCGGTGGAGCCTGTGATTGACAAGCGGGCTTTGGAGCGCATGGCGTCGGTGAACTTCACCTGCAACAGACAGGACAGGGTTACAATGCGAGACAATGCTTTAGATATGTGAGGGAGGGCATGGTCAGGGGAGGGGCTGTCAAATGAAATGTGTTATTAATGTGTTGTACTTAAAAGGATGGTGGACAATCTGACATAAGGCACATTTCGACTAACCTTGGCCCCCCCAGACCATTTCACTTTGAGCTTTTCAGAATAGTTTTGTGAAGAGCGAGTCCATGCTCGGGGCACAGCTCTGGGTCCGAAGGCTGCTGTCACCCAAACATAACGTATGTTTTTTAACAAAGTCCATTTTACCTGGGGATTGTCTTGTTCACAAATATTGGACGGAGATCATCAAAGCCTTACAGACAATTATGACATGACCATCCCACTAGAATTATTTGGGCCTCAGGACTCAATGGGCACAACCAGCAGATATGTCTGGAATATCTTCCTGGCTGCGGCAAAAAAGGCATTTACAAAAAAATGGATGACAAAATGCACCGACGATCAAGGACGGGACATTATACTGGACATACGTAAAATGGACAAGATTACATTGGGACTAAATTTGAAAATGATCATATTTGACGGACTGTGGACTAAATGGGACGCACCCTTCAGCGGCGTATTAAAACAATACACAAAAACCCACACGCAATTTGATGGTCAATGGAAATAATCGATCAGTAATCGGTCATATGTAACCCATGTCTCATTCGGTTCTAAATGATTGATATTGCCCCCTCATACATTTTCATTGGCCCAACCACAAGGGGCGCTAGTATAAAAATGGCCGAAGCACCAAGCCATTTCCGCTTCCTGCTCCGGCTGTGGACTGAAACGTATGGTTATGAACTGTTAAACGTCTCGAAACTAACTGAAGCGGTTACAGATCATTCCAAGACTCAATGGTGAGTGAACTACAACTACACCAAATTGAACCGCTTTGTTTAAAATGTATTTACTTTCGTTGTTGTTTAGATGTTTGATGTTTTAGTTACTTCCGCCTTTTCCGCGGCAAACTTTCCCCGTTGTTTAGATTGATAGTTGCGCAACATTTGTGAATGAACATTAAGAACGAACGTTAAGAAATGTGAATGAAGCTGAATTTGATTTTCCATGAATGAATTACATTTAATTAACTTTATCTTTTTTAATCAACTCGATTTGAATATTAAGATAATGGTCAAACATTGTTACTGATTGTAATTATGATGTGTATGTGTGTTATATGTATATTATGGTGGATCTTTTTACTAGACCTCTGTTTTATAGGTCAGGTTTTTTTTTCCCCCCTGACACCCCCTGATTTTTATCCTCTGCAAGAGGTGGCGAGCGACCCATGTGACCTAAGAATCTGGTAGGATCACTCTTTGTTTTTTCCCCGGATACGGACACCCTAAGTTGGAATATTTTTTTCGTTTCACTCGGAATATATTCACTTTTTTTTTGAGATCCTACAAACTGAACTTAAGCACCCAAAGGAACAGAACTTTGCTGGGAACCTTTTTTGTTGTTTTGAATATTTGTTTATATTAATACAATTTATACAATTTATACTACAACGTCCTCCTGTGTTACTTTTTTTTCCCCACAAGCTCCTGTGGCCGAACTTAGTCATTTCTGACAGTCAAATGCGTATTATTTTAAGTTAGCGTTACACATAATATCAGCCTTATTGTGTCAGACTGTAGCCTACACTGCCCTGCGTAATAATTCCCTGTGCGCAAAGTGATCACTCTAAACCTCAATCATAATAATGTAAACCCGACAGACTGAAAAACATCTCTTAAGGACACAAAATCTGCTAATCAAGTCTGGGAACTCATGATAAAGCGAGTTTTTTGGTTTCACTCTTTGATGAGTCGAAACGTTTTGTTTTTCATAGTCCAGTTGGGTCCAGACAATACAACAGTATTTTTTTATACTAACAAAGATGATAAAAGAAAAAAAGGATTTTAGATACCTACCTACCCATTTAAATGACTTAGAACATAAAACAATTCCTCAATTTGGCTATAACAGACTTTATTATTCATCGTACAGGGGCAAGCATAAGAGCCATATTGATCTCAAGCAGAAAAGTTTTTTTAAAATATATATTTATACTTTGCTTTGCATATTTTCAATGGGAGTGTCTGCAGAGCCGCGGGGCGTGGCCCAAACTGCCATGTTATTTTTGTGCCGGCTCTCCAGCCACGGCCATTTTCAAATATAAAAACACGTGAGAAAATAGAAAAATTAAAGATCAAGGCACCCGTGAACCCAACCAAATGTAGGGTTAGGGTGTGAAAAACTGTCTGCAGTGCATCTTTAATTTCAGTTTAACCACAGGACAGTCCCAGAATACGTTATAGTGGTTTTGTCTCCTTGCAGCCACAATTTATCCAACAGTCTGTATTTCCCTGGGAGTAATAGGCACTTTGAACGACATGGCCCCATCCTACCTCAAAGATGCTTAAGTACCATATCATCCACCACCACAGACATTGTTGATTCGCCCGTCAGAGGCGACTATTGTTGTCAAATTGAATTGAATTGAATCCAAACAGAGCTCTTCGCTCTCAGAATGCCGGCCTTCTGGTGGTCCCAAGAGTCTCTAAAAGCACAGTAGGAGGTAGAGCTCCTGTGTTATGGAATCAGCTCCTGTCCATGTTAAAGAGACTGACACAGTCTCTTCATTTAAAGGTCCCATAACATGCAAAATCGACTTTTCAGAGCTTTTAACCTTCTTACATTGCTATTTGTGCTTCATATATGTCCAGAGTGTTTTTTTGATTGATTCCCGCAGTGTTTAGCTATAGTACAGACTATCTCCTTTCCTCCAATCTCCAAACTGACGGGGGGTGTTCACAGGACCGCGTCATAAGGGCAAACACGCGTCATCATCCCCCCTCCCCCCTCTCCACCCCCCTCCCCCAGCTGTGAGCAGACAGCTGTGGGGCTACGTCACGGGTGGGCGGGGGACACACTCTCTCTGAGACTACGTCACGGGTGGGCGGGGCACACACGCTCTGAGACTACGTCACGGGTGGGCGGGGCACACACGCTCTGAGACTACGTCACAGGTGGGCGGGGCACACACGCGCTCTGAGACTACGTCACGGGTGGGCGGGGCACACACGCTCTGAGACTACGTCACGGGTGGGCGGGGCACACACGCTCTGAGACTACGTCACAGGTGGGCGGGGCACACACGCGCTCTGAGACTACGTCACGGGTGGGCGGGGCACACACGCTCTGAGACTACGTCACAGGTGGGCGGGGCACACACGCGCTCTGAGACTACGTCACGGGTGGGCGGGGCACACACGCGCTCTGAGACTACGTCACGGATGGGCGGGGCACACACGCGCTCTGAGACCACGTCACGGGTGGGCGGGGCACACACGCTCTGAGACTACGTCACGGGTGGGCGGGGCACACACGCTGAGACTACGTCACGGGTGGGCGGGGCACACACGCTCTGAGACTACGTCACGGGTGGGCGGGGCACACACACACGCTCTGAGACTACGTCACGGGTTGGGCGGGGGAGCCAGATGGCTCTTCACAAGGGTGGGGGCGAATATCAAACCAAGCCGTTTGCATTTCCAGGTTGGTGAAGGGTCCAAGGTCTGGGTGATATTTCTGAACTATTATGTTAAGGGTGTTGCACAACCCTTATTATTATCAATGATACACTTAGGATAGACTACGAAACGTGAAAAAAAGCATGTTATGGCAAGTTTAAGTCCAGACTCAAAACGTTCCTATTTGAAATCACTTATGGTCAGACTAGTTAGGAACAGAAATATAAACCTACAGTTTCAGCTACGCTGCCCTAGGAGTAACTATGCTGGGGGAAGTATGACAGCTTGAGCACTATCCTCTTCTTCTGACTACTTATGCTATCAAACAATATTTCATATTTAATTCCACTTGCAAACTGTTCATTGCCTTTTCTTTCTCTCACTCCTGAGGACCTGTGGACCCAGATGCCCCTCCCCTGGTGGAGTGGTCCCAGCCCTGTGTGGACGGTCCCTCATCTGCCTGAAGAGTGGCTCCAGCTCCAGTCTCCCTCGTGTCCGTCTGTAGGAGTCAGATCTCTCCTTCACTCTGGAACTCCTCCAGGTTTATACTTTTTCTCAAGGAGGTTTTTTGTAGTTTTTCCTGGCTGAGAAGGAGGGTCTAAGGACAGAGGACTCTGGGACATTATCCATCGCCACCACAGACATTGCTTGATTATTTTTTTTACTGTGGCCCTCAGAGGCAACCGTTGTTGTGATTTTGGGCGTTACAAAAGTAAATTTAATTGAATTTGACATGGAATGGAAAAAACTTCCCAACAAAACTCTTTCCAAATATGTGATTTTGTCGTCTTCCACAGGGATGTAAAAACATCGTCCCACTCTTTGTTTGTTAAAACAAGACCACTCCTCCCTCCCACATTTTATTTAATATATCTAGTAGAGTATCTGTCTAAATTAGAGATGCATTGATATAATTTAGATATAATTACCCTTGAAAGTTCCGATTAATAAGCCTTGATAAAAATCAGTGAAAAAAAGAGCAGCCTGGATCCCACAATACTAAACAACGATTTCAAACTTACCTTTCCTGGGAAAAGTCCTTGAAAAAGTCATTTATAAACAGCTTATTCAGTTTCTCCTAATAAGTGACCCCTGTGATGTCCTCCAGTCCGGTTTTAGATCACAGCACTGAGACGGCTCTCATTAAGGTCACAAAGGACATCCGTCTGAGCACTGATGATGGCAAGGCCTCTGTTTTAGTCTCGCTGGATCTGCATTTGACACAGTTGATCATGGGATCCTTCTACAGAGATTTGAGGACTGGGTGGGCATCACTGGTATGGCCTTAAATTGGCTGAAGTCCTACCTTGAAAACAGAAAATACTTTGTTGTGACTGTGTCTCTGAGACCTGTTGTGTGCCCCTTCATGCTGCCGTTAGGTCAGTTCAAACAAAACAGTGGTGTGTCCAATCGCAATGATGCAGACGAGTCAGATCTATGTTTCACTGTCGGCAGGTGAATATGGACCAGTGGATTCACTCTGTCACTGCATCCAACAGATCAGTGTGTGGAGCAAAACAACTTTCTCCAGCTGAACTCAGACAAGACTGAAATAATCGTTTTTGTCACAGAAACAAAGAGAAAGTGTCAGCGGTCACCTCCAGAGTCTCGCTCTAAACTAAGTAAACTGAGTAATAATTAACTCAGACCTGAAATTCAATAGCTACATGAGTAGCTTTTTTCCATCGGAAAAACAATGTCAAAATTAAAAGTATGGTGTCCAAACTAGACTTGAAGAGACTTATCCATGCGTTTGTCTCCAGTAGATTAGACTGTAACGGCCGCTCACTGTCTCTCCAAACGAGCTGTAAAACAGCTGCAGTTCATCCAGAACGCTGCTGCTCGGGTCCTGAACCAGAACCAGGAAGTACCATCACATTAGTCCTGACCAGAACCAGGAAGTACCATCACATTAGTCCTGTTCTCAGGTCTCTGCACTGCCCCCTGTGGCTCAGAAGAGACTTTAAAGCAGCTCTGCTTGTGTACAAGTCTCTCCATGGCCTAGCACCAAAGTACATCTTGGATATGTTAGTGTCATATGAACCATCTCGGACTCTGAGGACCTCAGGGACCGGCCTCCTGCTGGTGCCCAGAGTCAGGACTAAACATGGACCGGCCTCCTGCTGGTGTCAGTCAGGACTAAACATGGACCGGCCTCCTGCTGGTGCCAGAGTCAGGACTAAACATGGAGCGGCCTCCTGCTGGTGCCAGAGTCAGGACTGAACATGGAGCGGCCTCCTGCTGGTGCCAGAGTCAGGACTAAACATGGAGCGGCCTCCTGCTGGTGCCAGAGTCAGGACTAAACATGGAGCGGCCTCCTGCTGGTGCCAGAGTCAGGACTAAACATGGAGCGGCCTCCTGCTGGTGCCAGAGTCAGGACTAAACATGGAGCGGCCTCCTGCTGGTGCCAGAGTCAGGACTAAACATGGAGCGGCCTCCTGCTGGTGCCAGAGTCAGGACTAAACATGGAGCGGCCTCCTGCTGGTGCCAGAGTCAGGACTAAACATGGAGCGGCCTCCTGCTGGTGCCAGAGTCAGGACTAAACATGGACCGGCCTCCTGCTGGTGCCAGAGTCAGGCCTCTTGCTGGTGCCAGAGTCAGGACTAAACATGGACCGGCCTCCTGCTGGTGCCAGAGTCAGGACTAAACATGGACCGGCCTCCTGCTGGTGCCAGAGTCAGGACTAAACATGGACCGGCCTCCTGCTGGTGCCAGAGTCAGGACTAAACATGGACTGGTGCCAGAGCCAAGACCAGACACCACAGAGAATCTGCATTCCAATTCTATGAGGCAAGGGCCTAAAATAGATTTCCGGAGGTTGTGAGACAGGCCCCCACCGCGGCTGTGTTTAAATCTAAGCTTAAGACTGTTTTGTTTAGCCACGTCTATGACTAAAATACTTTATCTGGTTTTTAATATTTTATGTTAAAAAAACATATTATGTTAATGTCTTTAAGTTTTTATTTGTTTATTTATTTATTTATTGAGACTACACTATATCATGTTTTTATACACTGTATTGTGTTTTTTTTTATGTATTCTTAACGCTGTAAAGCACTTTGAATTGCACTTTATTTGTGCTCTATAAATACATTTTATTGATTGATATCAAAGCTTTACATTTGATCTTTTACCAACTGGTGAACAACCTCTATACCTTTTGTAATCCAGACCTTGAATCTTGGGTCCGTTCTATTGGTCATTGGTCAAAAACCTTGGTCATAAGCCAACCAGTTTAGGATTTTTTTTTTACATCCTTGTCCAGTTTGTATGTCTTGATTAGCTACAAACTGTACTGAAGTGTTTTCTGCTTTAGGGACATTTGGTACTAGACTGGTTCTGCTGCTCCTAAAATGTGTTTTGAGTGTCTAATGTTTCATGAGATTACAATGTCGGTGTAATCCCTCATCCGTCCAGGCGTGTTCCATAGTAGAAAAAGCTTCAGTTGTAGTCAAACTGAGTCCAGATGACTACAACTGAAGCAAAATGCGATTAATCGTGATTAATCAGGGAAATAATGTGATTAATCGCGATTAAAAATTTTAATTGTTGCCCAGCCCTAGTAAATATGCAATGTCTATTCTTTCTTCTTTTTTATTTTTGTTAAATTTGTGTTTGTTTGACTGGGTTCAGTGCCATTCACATTGAAGGATGCAACTTGTAACACTTCTGATGCCTTTGGGTTGATTCTATTGCTCGTACCGTTGATAACTCTTGAATATGTTTTATCTCTCTGGTCATTATTATTATCCTAATGAATAATAATAATGAATCATTTTGACAAGAAGTTGATCATTGATCTTTTTGTATATCTGTTACTAGATTTATAATTCAGAAATAATAAAGTGTTTCAAGCTAGTGTGGTTATATATTTATTTTGAATTGCAAAAAATCACACAGGAGCACAGGCCGAGGTGGTGGTGTGGCAGTGATCTCCCACTCAAGCCGACTTATGAGCCCTAAAACTAACAATGCATTTCACTCATTTGAAAGCCTTATGCTGTCAATCACATGTCCAAATATGAAAAACCAAAAAGGAGTTTTGTTCATAGTTATCTACCGACCTCCTGGTCCCTATTCAGAGTTTTTAACAGAGTTTTCTGACTTTATATCAAACTTAGTGTTAGCCTGGGATAAAATAGTTATAGTTGGAGACTTTAATATCCACGTGAACATGAGTGATGACGCTCTCTGTAATGCCTTCAGCGCCTTGTTAGACAGCATTGGTTTCACTCAGAATGTAAATAAACCGACTCACACTCACAAGAACACTCTGGATCTTGTCCTAACGTATGGAACAGAGATTAGTGACCTCATTGTCCTCCCTCAAAACCCTATATTGTCAGATCATTTCCTAATTACCTTTCAGTTTATTCTTAAAGATCATCCAGTCCCACAAAATAAAGTTATAATGAAAAGGACAATATCTGAAAAATCTATCTCAAAATTCAAAGAAATAATAGAGCCAATATTCAGTGACATGTCATGTGATCACGTCATGTGATCACGTCATGTGATCACGTCATGTGATCACGTCATGTGATCCTGCTGAGAACAGTTTTAGTCCCAGTTTAAGTGATCAATGTGTCGACTTGACCATGAATTCTCTGAAGTCTGCTCTTGACGTTGTCGCGCCGTTAAAACAGAAGGTCATTAGGCCAAAGCGCGCCTCCCCATGGTACAACCAAGAACTGCGTTCACATAAACAAAGAGTTAGAAAGTTAGAGGGATTATTTCATCGCTCTCACACAGAAGAATCCCTAAAAGCATGGAAAAGTTGCCTGCTGTCCTATAAGCAGGCTCTGTGTGAGGCCCAAACCAGATATTATTCAAATCTAATAGAAGTCAACAAAAGTAACACTAAATTCCTTTTCAGCACTGTAGCTAGGCTAACAAACTGTCACAGTGCAGTAGAGCCCTCAATCCCAGCTACACTTAGCTCTGATGATTTCCTCCTATTTTTTAATAATAAAATAAAAACAATCAGAGATAAATTAGATGAAATTACCCCCGCTATTAGCCCTGAACTGCCCAAGCTGTAAATCTAACGTCCCATATAAATCCACCTGTAAACTTAGAAAGGTTCACAGCTGTTGATCAAGCAGAGATAACTTCAGCCATTATGTCCTCTAAAAGCTCCACTTGTGTCCTAGACCCCATTCCAAGCTCCTCAAAGACATTCTCCCCCTAATTATAGACCCTATTCTTAATATAATAAATACTTCACTCGAAAGTGGCTATGTTCCACAGTCCTTCAAACATGCAGTCATTAAACCTCTTCGGAAAAGCCTAATCTAGATCCCGACCTATTGGTAAACTACAGACCTATTTCAAATCTTCCCTTCGTCTCTAAAATCCTTGAAAAAGTTGTAGTAAAACAGCTTTGTCGCCACCTGCAGGACAATAACTTATTTGAAGTTTTCCAGTCAGGGTTCAGAGCCCACCACAGCACTGAAACTGCACTAGTTAAAGTCACAAATGATTTGTTATTAGCCGCTGACGATGGACTGGTCTCAATCCTGGTTCTGTTGGACCTCAGCGCAGCGTATGACACCATTGACCACAACATTCTACTGCAGAGGTTAGAATGTGATGTAGGTGTTGGAGGAACAGCCCTCAGCTGGTTTAAATCCTATCTATCTGATAGGTTCCAATTTGTTAATGTAAACCAGAGCTCCTCACCAAGCTCTAAAGTAATTTACGGTGTGCCACAGGGTTCGGTACTCGGTCCAATTCTGTTTACTCTTTATATGCTGCCATTAGGCAACATTATCAGAAAGCATGGCTATAACTTCCACTGCTATGCAGACGACACTCAGCTGTATTTATCAATGAAACCTGATCAGAGCGATCAAGTAGACAGACTTAGTACTTGTGTGAAGGAGATAAAAACCTGGATGACACTTAACTACCTGCTTCTTAACCCTGAAAAAACCGAGGTCATTGTGCTTGGCCCTAAGCATCTACGAGACGCTCTATCTGAGCAGATAGTCACACTGGACAATGTCAGTGTAGCCTCCAGTTCTACTGTAAGAAACCTCTGAGTCTTATTTGACCAGGAGCTCTCATTTAAAGCTCATATAAATCAAGCTTGTAAAACAGCCTATTTCCATTTGCGCAACATCGCCAAAATCAGAAGAATCCTGCCTAAAAGTGATGCCGAAAAACTTATCCATGCATTTGTAACGACTAGATTAGACTACTGTAACTCCCTGCTTGCAGCGTGTCCTAAAAGCTCCATAAAAAGCTTTCAACTGGTTCAAAATGCAGCAGCAAGATTACTAACAGGAACAAAAAGAAGAGAGCACATTACGCCAGTGCTGGAGTCTCTTCACTGGCTCCTGTCGAGTCCAGAATCAAATTCAAAATTCTACTCTTGACCTACAAAGCCATAAATGACATGGCCCCATCCTACCTCAAAGATGCTATAGAACCATATCATCCAAACAGAGCTCTTCGCTCTCAGAATGCCGGCCTTCTGGTGGTGCCAAGAGTCTCTAAAAGTACTGTAGGAGGTAGAGCGTTTAGCTACCAAGCTCCTGTGTTATGGAATCAGCTCCCGACCCATGTTAAATATGCTGACACAGTCTCTTCATTTAAGTCCAGGCTTAAAACGTTCCTCTTCGAAATCGCTTATGGTCAGAGTAGTTAGGAACAGAAAGATAAACCCACAGCTTCAGCTACGCTGCCCTAGGAGTAACTGTGCTGGGGGAAGTATGACAGCTTGAGCACTATCCTCTTCTTCTTCTGACTACTTATGCTATCAAACAATATTTATTTTTTGATTCCACTTGCAAACTGTTCACCGCCTTCTTTTCTTTCTCTCACTCCTGAGGACCTGTGGACCCAGATGCCCCTCCCCTGGTGAAGTGGTCCCTGCCCTGTGTGGACGGTCCCTCATCTGCCTGAAGAGTGGCTCCAGTTCGCCTCAGTCGGTCCCTCTTCTGCCTGAAGAGTGGGTCCAGCTCGCCTCCGACGGTCCCTCATCTGCCTGAAGAGTGGGTCCAGCTCGCCTCCGACGGTCCCTCTTCTGCCTGAAGAGTGGGTCCAGCTCGACTCAGACGGTCCCTCTTCCTCCTGAAGAGTGGGTCCAGCTCGACTCAGACGGTCCCTCTTCTGCCTGAAGAGTGGGTCCAGCTCGACTCAGACGGTCCCTCTTCTGCCTGAAGAGTGGGTCCAGCTCCAGTCTCCTCGTGTCCGTCTGTCCGTCTGTGAGAGTCGGATCTCTCCTTCACTGGAACTCCTCCAGGTTTCTACGCTTTTTTCCCAAAGAGGTTTTTTTTGTAGTTTTTCCTGGCCGAGAAGGAGAGTCTAAGGACAGAGGACCCTGGGACATCGTCCCTCGCCACCACAGACATTGTCTGACTTCATCGCCACCACAGACATTGTCTGACTCCATCGCCACCACAGACATTGTTGATTCATTTCTCCCTGTGGCCCTCAGAGGCAACTGTTGTTGTGATTTTGGGCCTTACAAAAATAAATTGATTTGATTTGATTTGATTTGACAACTATGTCAATTTTTACAGTTCCCTGGAAGTCTTCTTGTTCTAAACCCAGTGTAGTTCACACTGGGATCTGGAAATGTCTAATTTTTCACATGACACTGTTCTAAAGTCATCCTACAGTCACCTGGTCAGATCTGTACAGTGTGGCACAGTTTTCAGGCAAAGGAGAGTTACTAGGGACATCACAAAGCAAACCTGGGTCTCTGTCCAGGACGTCTTGTGCCTTGACCATGTCCCTGGACCCAGAACTGGATGGTCAGCCTTTATTCTTTGACCTCACTCTTGCATCTGCAGCAGTCAATCTCTGACAATCAGGCATGGTGACTTCAAATGGCCCTTTTAAAATACCAGTCAGGATCACAAGGAAAACAATACTGTCAGGGCCTCAAGCTGCTTAACATTCTATTGCCTCTATTCAAATGGGAAAGTAATCAGCTAATGATTACAACTTATTACTGCTTCACCCGACCTGACCCGAAAGACCCACTCAAAGCAACATTACTGGACATTATCTTCAGCAACAAGCCTCAGAATTACCAATGTAGTGGTGTCTTTCCTCTTGATTTTAGTGACCACTGTCCTTTGGGTGTGCGGACCACAAAATGTCTTGAATCTAAACCAAATGTAACTTTTAAAAGGTTCTATAAACCTTTTATTGAGCATTTCTGTCTGATCTGTACTTTAGTGACGTTGGTTTTATCACTAGTATTCCAGAACCCAACACAGCGCTGGACTTTTTCATTAAAACATGTAATGCTATTACTGAGAGAGTGAGAAGAGTGTCAAAAAGAAGAAGAAGCCCTGGTTTTGTCCAGACCTCACAGTGTTATCTCGAGAGCATGACAAAGCCTGGCCAGAAGCCACGGCAATCGAATCAGCAGCAAAACATCTTTGTCATGACGTGTGATGCGCCTGGACACATTTCTGCGGTATACTGTAGGTTCCAAAAAAAGCCACAAATAACCTACCATAGGTTGGTTGGAAGCCAGGAAGTTGTATGGTAGGATAGTGAGGATAGTGGGTGGTTGGAGGGTGGGTTGTTGGGTGGTAGGATAGTGAGGATAGTGGGTGGTTGGAGGGTGGGTTGTTGGGTGGTTGGAGGGCAGGAGGTTGTATGGTAGGATAGTGAGGATAGTGGGTGGTTGGAGGGTGGGTTGTTGGGTGGTTGGAAGGCAGGAGGTTGTATGGTAGGATAGTGAGGATAGTGGGTGGTTGGAGGGTGGGTTGTTGGGTGGTTGGAAGGCAGGAGGTTGTATGGTAGGATAGTGAGGATAGTGGGTGGTTGGAGGGTGGGTTGTTGGGTGGTAGGATAGTGAGGATAGTGGGTGGTTGGAGGGTGGGTTGTTGGGTGGTTGGAGGACAGGAGGTTGTATGGTAGGATAGTGAGGATAGTGGGTGGTTGGAGGGTGGGTTGTTGGGTGGTAGGATAGTGAGGATAGTGGGTGGTTGGAGGGTGGGTTGTTGGGTGGTTGGAGGGCAGGAGGTTGTATGGTAGGATAGTGAGGATAGTGGGTGGTTGGAGGGTGGGTTGTTGGGTGGTTGGAAGGCAGGAGGTTGTATGGTAGGATAGTGAGGATAGTGGGTGGTTGGAGGGTGGGTTGTTGGGTGGTTGGAAGGCAGGAGGTTGTATGGTAGAAAAGTGGGTGGTTGGAAGGTTTGTAAGTGTAGATGATGACTGAACAAATAAGCAGCATCACCGTTAGACCTCTACACCTCTTTAATATTGTCAGCTCTGGTAAACATGCATGTAAATAAATATATTTTTTATAATTTCCTAAAAAACAAAAAACAGACAATCTCATCCTTCTTTTAGTATTACTTTCTAAATATATGTGTGCCACCCATAAGGTGTATAAACAGTGTATCTAAACACTGCAATCTAATATCTACGTAAGTTGAAAAAACTTGCGTTGAAGAAACCTAAGCCACGTTTCGACTGGCCCTGGTCCCCCTGATTGGTACGCATTAGACCGCTTTGAATGCTTTCTCAAATGGTAAATGGTGTGTGCCTCCATGTGCAAATGTTATTATCTTAACTTAAGTACAGTTCATTTAAGACAGTGGAGACAATTCCGAACCGATCCGCTCCAAAGCAACAGTGGAAACATGGCTTTATAGTTATTTGACAAATATAGGCCTACTTATTTACCAATACAATATGTAATTGAATTGCTATTGAAAAGCTTTATGATGCTTATGATGGACTAGAGGAGGGAGGTCATCCATTGCCACAGTCCTACCCGCTTAGATCTTCACACTGTCAATGGCGTACACGTTGTAGCCCTCCTTATAGGTGGTGTAGGTGGGCAGGTGGCTCGGGGAGACCAGGCTGTAGTTGGGGGCATGCTGAGGAGGAGGAGGAGAGGACATGGGGTGTGTGTAGTTCCCTGTGTGCTGGGGGGACGCCAGAGTGTTGGCTACGACCTTCATGAAGAAATAAAGATCAAGTCAGTCTTCCAGAGCAGAACGATGATGCATGGCTCATGTCCTGTACTTATACCATGGTCCACAGGTAGCTCCCTCTGAAATGAGGGTCTACAAACCAAACACTCGTAGATCCACCGTAGATAAAAGCAATACTAATTGTCAATAGTCAAAAGGTTTTCTGGCCACAGGTGACCATGGTATAAGTCACATGATGGTTGGATGCACTGAGTGAAGGCAGGAGATGGAAGAATTTGTCCCTCTGATGCAGACCGCAGCTGCTGTGAGGGGTCGTACATTGGGGTCATCAACAGAAGAAAGAGACTCTGCTAAAGCCAGCCCCTGTGAGGAGAACTCATCTAACATGGCTATGATTACAAAAACATCTGAACACAGCTTCAGAGAGAAGAGAGTGAAGCCGGAGACTGGTGACAGTGCTAATGAAAGTCACCACAAAGGTAGTTCTTAGAATAAGAACTACAGTAGCTATGACATTTTAGATAAAACTATTTATTCAAGTCACAAAGTGACATTTTGCTAACAATGATTTCACTCAACCATGGAGATACTCCATAGTGAAGCACTCCGATAATATAAACTGAGATTCACTTTGAATTTGAGAGTTGAAAATCCTTCAATTTAGTATACAGCTTCAGTATGAATAAAGCCAGCAGCTGATGTCATGAGTATGATGTGTCAGAATACACTGGATGGATGATGAAGCACAACTTGAGGAACATACTTTCATTTTCTTGGCCTCTGCACGACTTTTGTAGCAAAATTCCACCAGAGCGACCATCATAGCCAGCCCCAGTCCTCCCACCAGGATGTAGAAGACCCCTGCCACGTTACTGAGGGACAGGGCGCTGGTCTTCTCCTGTGGACAGAACACACATTCAGGACATACCACCAGACTGAGGAGAAGAGAGACGCTACACCAGTAGGACTACAGACAGAGAACACCAAACAGAGTGTGACACTATGTCCTAACATCTGACACTTAACACTACTACTACTGCTGCAAGTGTTTCGTGGAGGTAATACTCATAGTGTTAAACTGCAGTACCATGCCATTGTCTCTGTATTGAGCAGCGTCACTTTTTTCAAAGGGAGACCCTCTATTGGCTGATAACTTGTAATAGGATTGTATTATGGATGAAGTTGAAATTTGAAGGTCCTATATTATTTCTACTTCTATTATTATTTGATGATTTTAAGAGTGCATTCACAATATAGTTCTAGTGGACTTTTATTGGGGACTAAAGTTGCAATATTGAATCATTATCTCACTTTCATCAATCACAATAACTCACTAACAAAGATTTATATCTGCCCTTCACCAGTGGAGGAGCTGCACATAGAATCAGACAGAGGAACTGCCTTACCCGTCTCATATAAACAAACATGGAGGATCTGCCTGATCCTTTATTTTCTTATTTACTTAGTTTTATTTAAATAGGAAAGTCCCACTGAGATGTCGAATCTCTTTTTCAGGGGAGGAGTCTATTGTTTGTCTACATGTTTTAATGGGCGGGGAAACTAGAGCCCATGTCTGTGTAGGAGGAAACCTACACAGACATGGGCAGAATATGCAAACTTCACACAGAAAGGCCCCACGCTGCTTCGGAGTCGAACCCGGGACCTTCTTGCTGTGAGGCTAACTGCCGTATGCTTTAATGAATCAAATGAACCCCATCCAAGTACGATTCAATCGGGCCAAGACCCATCTTTCCAACTGGCCCAGAATTCCCTCATCTGGCCTGGATCAGGCGCATTCACAATTATTCAAACAAGCTTGAATGTTCACATAAATGGATCCTGAGTTGAATCTAAGTTATACACCCTAGTTTCTTTTTCGGAGATAGATTTACTTAGAGAATACTTTCTTCCTTGAACTCCAATAGGTGAAACACACTTCATGCTACAAGAAATGATCAGAATGTGTAAGGATTTAATCTTCATGGATTATGAAGTAGCCTACACCAGTGGGGACGGCCAACATGTGCTGCATCACTGAAACAAGGACAAAGTAAACTAACTACAGTTACAGGTATTTTTATGAGAAAATCATCTGAAACATTTAATGCTAAGTGTGCAAAAAGAAGTTATTAGATGGATATAATATAGGACCTTTAAATGTGTACTGACAAGCTGCTGTAGTGAGGGGCTCTAACCTAGTGCCTGAGGTGTATTGCTGGTGGGCACAGGACACACATGGACACAGACAGACATGAGCTCATAGATCTGTGCTCTATCATGGCCTGGGTATGTGTTCAGACTGTACAGACATTAAAACTAACCTTGTTAGTGGAGTCCTTGAAGCCACACTCGCCTTTATCGTACCACCACTTGTTTTTCATCTTGTCTAGGGTTCCTTGCTCATTCAGTTTCAATACGGCAAGGTTTACTGGCACTCTTTAATAGGAATAACATAAATAACATCAATATCAATGTTATCTTATGTTATTAGTGTAAGGAGCACTTCTAATTCTCTGCATTTTAACACAACGGCCAGCTCAAGTCTTTGTGAATATTTTAGTGATTGACATCATAATTCATTTTGATTTTGAAAATAGAAACGTTGTCCTCCTAAAAAAAAGAATGAGAAGTGCTACTCGACATCTGCATATTCATTGGCAGCTGAAATATTCAAGAGGGAGCCCTGAATGAATGACTTTGGCTTTTGCACAAACTCTTCATTCACAGCATCACCTACAGGGGGCATTGCCATCTGGTATGAGGTCACCTGACCCTGACATGACCCTTGCACCTGAACCTTGACCTCAACCAAACAGGAAGCTCCACCATACAGGGTGTTGGAAGCAGCACAGGCCGCACCTGTCCCATGGCTGGCTCATGGGAGGCTCGTTTGGGAACAGAACCGGTAAGTGCTCGGCTGTGTGCTGCTCCCTGTGCCCAGCGCTTGCTTGTGTTTGTGTGTGCGTGCATTAACCTTGCTCTCCCCTCCTCCGCTGCCGCACTCGCCCTTGTCATACCACCACTTGTTTTTCAGTTTGTCCAGAAGGCCCTGTTCGTTCAACTTTAACACCGCCAGGTTCACCGCATTTCTACATGAACACAGTGGCTGTTAGAGGAGAGGGCTTAGCACTGGAGACACACGAACAGGACCTGAAAAGAGAGGACACACCCTCCGACACCGGTCCACCTGCAGAGAGAACATTGTCCAGCGCCGCCCACGAACAGGCACCCTATCCCCCATAACACAAAGAACTCTTTACCCAACGCTAGAGAGAAAAACAGAGAACATGACCTGGCCCCACCCAACACCTGGCCCCACCCTCATAAACAGCCCCTGCCCACCATCAATAGCCATGTTTTGACTGGTTCACGTGAAGCGAATAGGGACGGTCCGTTTACGTGAACACAGTGATACAAACTTGAATGAATTGAATTACTGAACTTTTTGTGAACTTCTTTTGTTGAGCTTGGTCTTATGATTGAAAAGTATAATTCAAGTACAATTTAGGCTCAATAATGGCTTAATAAGGCTTAGGCTTAATAAATAATATTAAGAAATATGAGCTCTGTTTGGGTGATGCCAGCTGCTCATGTAGCAGAGCTCTGCATATGGACCAGGAGCCAGGACCTAAGAGGACATCCCCGACCCTACCCTTGATCAGGCCGCCAAGCACTCCAAGGTGTTGGACATTTTCAGTGCAGAGACACGTGTTAGCAACCCTCAGGCTTTAGGTCGTACAGAAAACACCTGTCCTTGGATAGGTGCATGAAATAGGATTAGACTCCAGGTGCAAAACAAGAAGGCTACACTCTGAGAGTTTGCTCTTCCTGCAGGCCCGCCATATGACTTCACCACTTCAAGTCAGTCACTACGTTTACATGCACAGAGAACTCAGTGTCTTTGCCCCAAAACCAGATCACTCGTGTCCCAGTCTACAAAGAACCAATTAGGTGTGAGTGGCGACATGAGAGACGCTCACGTTCATCCAGAACTTTAGCATTAGCACTAAAACTTTGCTGGTATCATTTTTAATAAAAGTGGCTAACCACACTTTGGGCAAACATAGATAAGCATCCCGTTTACGTTGATCATTTGCTTTTCAGACATGATGAACTTCGCTGCTCACATATTATTTGGTCTTGGTAGCACAAATAAACCCATTGAAGCGCCAGTAGTTTTCATTTGTATTTTAACGCAGCCGATCAAAACTAAAGCACACGTGCTAGTCCACGGTGGAGGGAACATAGTTTGTCATCTCTGCTGATCTTATATGAGTAACGTCCATACATGTCTAAAATGTCCCTGTCTGTTTTATACCTGGTGCAGTTGAAGCATCTCTAATCTGCTCCTAGTGCGATGCAGCAGGAACACCACTACACGCACACTTCTACACATGTGTTATTGGAATCTTTGGGCTTCAAACATAGTTCCTGGGTTTCCATGCATTTAGAAACATTTGGACTAGGCCAGTTTTCCTGGTGCTTGTACAATTACTTGCAAAAGTGTTAGTACCTCTGGAAGATCCCCACATTTTTTCACGTCACAACCACAAACTGCAATAAATTGTACATTTTTTTGTAAAAAAAAATGCTACACAAAGTGGCAAAAAATTGGGAAAATTGTACATGATTTCAACATTTGAAGCATCCAGAAGTGTTCAGCCTCTTTTTCCTGAGTCCAAAGTTTTCTGAGGCTGAAAGAATGAACGTCGACCTAATGATTGAAAAGAGTCATCCTGTGTGTAATCTTATCTCAGTATAAATGCTGCTGTTCGGTGAAGGCCACAGAAGTGCGTGGAGAGAATGTTGAGGGGGAAACAGCAGGATGAAGTACAAGGAACACACCAGGTCAAGGAGAAAGAGTGGAGAGGGTTCAGGCAGGGTTAGGTCAACATATCTGGAGCACTGTTCACTCATCATCCACAAATGGAAACAAGTATGGCCCAACTACAAACCTACCAGGACATGGCCGTCCACCTGAACGTACATTTGAACACGGACGGCACTGATCAGAGATGCAGCCAAGAGGCCCCTGGGAACTCTGGACGAGCTGCAGAGATCCACAGCTCAGGTGCCCACAGGACAACTATTAGTCCTCCACTTCACAAATCTGTGAGAAGAAGGCGGCAGCTCACATGCCAGAGTCCAAGAGCAGCAGTCGCAGGGTTGTGAGTTAGAATCCCGACTCCATGTCCTCCCTTCTCTCTCATCCTCATTTCACACATGACCCTGAACACACATCTGTCCCACTGTCAGGGGACCAGTGGGACAGATGTGTGTTCAGGGTCATGTGTGACAGTGGGACAGATGTGTGTTCAGGGTCATGTGTGACAGTGGGACAGATGTGTGTTCAGGGTCATGTGTGACAGTGGGACAGATGTGTGTTCAGGGTCATGTGTGACAGTGGGACAGATGTGTGTTCAGGGTCATGTGTGTCCCACTGTCCCACATGACCCTGAACACACATCTGTCCCACTGGTCCACATGGTGCTGTGGGGCTGCTTTTCTTCAGCAGGGACAGGGAAGCTTCTCAGAGCTGATGGAAGATGGATGGAGCCAAATACAGGACAATCTTAGAAGAAACCCTGTTGGTGTCTGTAAAAGATTTGAGACTGGAGCTTCACCTTCAACAGGACAACGAGCCTAAACATAAAGCCAGAGCTACAACCGAATGGTTTAAAACATATTCACATGTTAGAACAGGCCAGTCAAAGTCCAGACCTAAATCCAGTCGAGAATCTGAGGAAGATCTAAAAACTGCTTTTTACAAACGCTCCACATCAAATCTGACTGAGCTCGAGCTGTTTAGCAGAAGAATGGGCAAAACTGTAGACTCTTTTGACTCTTGGGTCTGAATACTTTAGCACACTGCATTTTTCAGTTTGTAACATAATGTCCCTTTCAATTCACAATTGTGTGCCACTTTGTGTTGCTCTTTCAATGCCAATACAATTCAATTTTGAATACTTTTTCAAGCCACTGTGCAGTGAAGTGAAGGTGTGGCGGCTGGTGTTCTCTGCTCATCATGAAGGAGTACATTGTAAGATGGAGCTTTTTACATTGGATTATTCACAGAAGCATACAAGAGGTTCAGGAAGCGCTGTAATCTTAAGAATGAGTAAAGCAGGACAAATACATGTTGATGAGCTGGCCCTGTTCACACCAGGCCAGGTGGCACTGCTTACGGAGGGTCTGCTTCATGACCCTCGTGTTAGCAGAGCTCAACCTCCTCTGGTTAGCTCAGCCTGTGGGCAGGTGAGGCATCTTGCTCTATTGGGCCACCAGCCAAAGGCATGGTGAGAACAGAACCACATTCAGTAAAACTGAGAAAGTCAAGCATGCTGATTGGTATTTGTGAGGTTACAGTAAATTTGGAAGTTCCTGGTCTATCCTGTATGTCTGTAAAAACTAAAGAGATGGGTTGCCATGGTGACTTATCTTTGTCAGTTTTACTTGGAAGAATCAAACAGTCAGAGTCGGTCTGAGCAGCCGCCTCTCACCTGGGTCAGAGGAGGTCACCATGGACCATACAAACCACAAGAGGTCATCAGGGTAGGTGGATAATTATAACAACCAGTTTAGCTGCCATGCCCCATTCAGCCGCTGACATACTGCCCGTCCTGTGCCTCCGAGAGGCTCTCAATATTGGGTGGTTTTGTCCAGAGCATACACTCTGGCCCTCACCACCTCCTCTGTGGCCAATGGGCCGACTTTAACTCTTGTGTAAGGTTTCAGCGGTTTGGGAGAAGGAGAGGGGCAGTATGCTATGCAGCAGCTTGCCTAAGTGAATGGTACATGGCTTTGGGCTGGCTAGCATTGTTATACTAATCCACCCACCTTAATGGCGATGCCTTGGGCGTGGCAATGCCGTAGCCTTTCGAGTCGAGGTTTCCTCCCACTTTCATGGTGTCACATGGTTTCCTCTGCTCGATGTACTCGTTCATGGTGGACTCCAGCAGGTAGGCGTACTTTCCCTTGGATTTCCTCACACGCTGCACACCCTCCGAGGTCTTCTTCACAAACACTGAGGGCTCCGCAGACTTCATGTACTGCCACATCTTATCAAACAGAGCGATCTTCGAGCGCTGTGAGTAATAAGGGCAACATTACACTTATAT
This sequence comes from Eucyclogobius newberryi, assembly GCF_026437365.1. Taxonomy (NCBI): domain Eukaryota; kingdom Metazoa; phylum Chordata; class Actinopteri; order Gobiiformes; family Gobiidae; genus Eucyclogobius; species Eucyclogobius newberryi. The sequence continues at coordinate 1,262,156 of NW_027316056.1, forward strand.
CCTGATCTGACTGAAACAGCTTTAGAACAAATGCATTTATATGAAATCAACAAGTCTCAGAAGGAGTGGACAATGTTTCTAAAGATGCTGTATTCTTTATTGTGACATTTGTCATTCTTGTGACGCCCTTACATAAATTGCTGCCCAGAGGTGTACAAAGCCCCATCTTGCTGATGAGCTCTCTACACAATCCAGCAGGGCTCCGCAGCTCTGCAAAATCAGCAACCACACGTGTGGTTTTTAGTAAAAGACACAGATGGATCTGTGTGCACCAGCCTCGCTCACTACACTTTGTCTCTACGCTGGTGTGTGCTCTCTTCACCCCCCTCACAACTCACACTCTGTTAGGCAAACAAAGAATGCCGCTTGTCTCTCTTACTTTTTTCCTCACTCACATTGCATCACTCCCCCTTCCCCACCCCCTCTTTAGCGAGGAGAAAATAGTTAATAAAAATACTCACTCTGAAGAACTCTTTGGTGGAGCCAGAGTCCAGTGTTCCGTATGCAATCTCCGTCTGCTTGGCCAAGTCTTCGGCACTCTCGATGGGTGACACCATCCTCTCCACAGTGAGGAAGGCTGCCAGGTTAGCCGTGTAGGACGAGATGATGATGAGTGTGAAGAACCACCAAACCCCGCCCACAATCCGCCCGGACAGGGACCTGCAGGAGGAGGAGAGTGGTACACAGACAAGGGGTTAGACAATGTGTCTGTCAGTGTGTGGGGCACTGCAGGCTTGGTTTGAAAAGTATGGGCCGCCATTGGATATCACCACCAGGGCCGGCCCAAGCCTTCAGGGGGCCCTAAGCGAAAACATTTTTGGGGGCCCCTCACCACGTCATCAGAATCAGTTTTATTGCCATTGTCAGTGAACAATTCACATATGGGAACTTTCTTCAACGCAAACAAAGTGCACCAAAACTCCAGGGCATCCGTTTGTCAGTTAGTTTATTCTCAGCACCTCACAAGCTCAAATATTGCTAACTTAAATCCCACAATGCAACTTGGTATTCCGCTGACATCACCTCTACTCCCTGTACAAATAACACACGTCCCAGATATGTTTTGGGGTGTATTTGTGGGCGTTAAGGGTCTACAGCCACATTAGCACATTAGTTTAAATTAATGAACAGGGGGGTCTGGGGGGCCCTCCCCCAGAAATGTTCAGACCTTTTTTGGGTCTTCTGCTGCATTTTAATGTGGTCCAGCCGGCTAAAGTAAGAGTCAAATGTTGAGGTTGTAATGCTATAAAATGATGATGTGATGAAACTGTGCCAGGAGAAAATGACTAAAGCCAGTTATTAATACATTAGTGTACTTAATTACTCAATACAGTATTGCTATGAAAAATAATTATGGTCAAATTGATTCATTTTAACTGAAAATGTAAAAGTAATATATTGTTATCCTTACTAATTTATCTTTTACAGCTCCCAACTGTTCCTTCTTGCCAAAGTGACAAAACAAGTTATATTCAATTAAACAAATGGCATAAGCATTGCTTGATTAACAATTAACACTGATAAAACAAACATGTTATTCCCAGAGAATGAACAGAACGAGAAGTGAAGGTCCAAACCTCGCTCTAGTGAAGAGACTGCGTTTCTGCAACTTTGACACTTTTATATAAAAATATATAGTATTATTCTATAACAGACGTAATCATAATATGTCTGGTTATTTTTCACTATCAATTTATTATAATGTATAACAAATAGTCTAATGATGCTTTTTAAATAAATTGAAATGTTTTATTGCTCTATTAAAAGTGAATTACAATATAAATGTTTGTTCTGATCAGAACATCACACACTGGACTCCTGCGTGAAACAATGCTGCGATGTGATTGGCTGATGGACCTTACGTGCATAAACCTTTACGTACAATGCTGCGATGTGATTGGCTGATGGACCTTACGTGCATAAACCTTTACGTACAATGCTGCGATGTGATTGGCTGATGGACCTTACGTGCATAAACCTTTACGTACAATGCTGCGATGTGATTGGCTGATGGACCTTACGTGCATAAACCTTTACGTACAATGCTGCGATGTGATTGGCTGATGGACCTTACGTGCATAAACCTTCACGTACAATGCTGCGATGTGATTGGCTGATGGACCTGACGTGCATAAACCTTTACGTACAATGCTGCGATGTGATTGGCTGATGGACCTTACGTGCATAAACCTTTACGTACAATGCTGCGATGTGATTGGCTGATGGACCTTACGTGCATAAACCTTCACGTACAATGCTGCGATGTGATTGGCTGATGGACCTGACGTGCATAAACCTTCACGTACAATGCTGCGATGTGATTGGCTGATGGACCTTACGTGCATAAACCTTTACGTTCCTCTCATTCCACGTTAAGAAGTCAAACAGACATCACGAGTCATGATTGATCTCACACATGGTGATGTGAGAGAGAGGGACGCAAACTCAAATCCGCTCATCTCTAACTGAGGCTGCACAGGGGCCCGGGACAGGGGCCCGGGACAGGGGCCCGGGACAGGGGCCGCACACTGTTCACTCCAAAGTCTCACATCAGAGGTTCTGGACGAGACGACGCTCGTCCGGACCGGATCTCCGCCTCTTAGTGACCCGGGGCATAGACGCCCCTCACCGGCCTCACCTGCAGCTGACACTACGGGGCTGGTGTAAATGTTAAGCTTATTATCTTTCATTCACACATATTGTGCGCGGGGCAGAGCTCTCGTTGCCTCCAGCCTGAGCGAACTAACGTGACAGACTCGTGTTGTTTCAAACAGCAGCATTAACCGTCTCTTTGTAAGAGAAGTTCAATACCTGGAGAGTGTTGTTGAGTTTGCAGTTTCTTTACATCGTCAAGAAGTTTCTTCTTTCGTTTTTCGGCATCGGGGGGATATATTCCTCTGGACATGAGGACCACGCAGGGACCACGTTGTGTTGTGTTTATGTTTTGCTCTCGATCTGCTCGCGCACAATCAGCGCAGGTTTGGTGTCTTGGTTGCCAGATTGTCATTACAAATAAATGCGGTTTGTGCGTTATATGTTACCGCTGTGTGCGCTGCCGCGCCAGCAGCGCTACTACACTAGTGGTGCACGCTGCGCTTGCACTTCTCATAAGACGGGTTGCCAGATTGGGGGCCCTATTAAAGCCTCGGGGCCCTACGCGGCTGCTTAGTTCGCTTATAGGCTGGGCCGGCCCTGATCACCACTGTCAAATGTTTTTTATCTTGTTTAGTTCTATCAGTGCGTTGTTCAGACTGCATTTAATGCATTCCAAATATGTGTCATATGCCCCCCCACACCCACACCCCCCCGCCCCCCAGGGCAGTACTGCACAAGTGTAGGGACATTTCTTTGAATAGTCAAAGGTCTTAGGCGGTTACTTTATGAGGCAGCCAATATTTTAATTACTAATATTTACAGAGTCAGTGTCTATGTCTTGATACTTCAGTACCGATACTTCCATCCCTAATCTTAACTATCAGGTACAGGCCCTTGAACGTGAGAAATGTGTGGCATCTAACTGCACTGAATGAGGGCAGCAGACTTGGACTGGCACTCTGCTCCTCTTAGCCCACTCCCTCTAGGGCAGCTGGGGGACATCAGCTCCTCTGATCTGGTGCATTACACAAACACGCTGCTCATACATGACAATTGTATGGACTCCAGATCAAATATTCATACAGTCCTATGCTTTTCATCCAGCTCCACATGTATCTTTAATGCAGTATAGAGCCCAGCCCTGTAGCGTACCTGGGGGAGATGTCGCAGCCCTGGCGCATGAAAGCCCCCAGGGAGAACCACAGCGAGTTAAAGATGCCAAACTCGTTATTGGATTCGGTGGTGAGAGGCAGAGCGCCATCTTCAGGTTCCTCCAGGGTCCACTCGTACGGGCTGAAGCGTGAAACCTGCAGGGCACAAGGAGGTGTTCAAAACTGAGACACGTACAGCTAAGCTAACAAAGCCTGTTTTTAAGTGTACAGAGTTTGAACAATCCAAAAAGTGACAGGTTACATTATGGAGTCTACCTAGTATCTACCTAGAAGGTCTAGTATTGCATTATTGATATGACTTGAATACTAATACTACACTAAACTGTCTTTACTGGTGATAGTTGAGTGTGACTATTGTGTTACCACTAACCAACTAACATAATGCTCTTAAATTGTAAATAATGCTCTTACATTAGGATGTTTTACTTGGCATTGTACACCTGCTATTTTCTTTAATGCAACTTAATAATGTTTGTTTCGAGAGAATATCTCAATCACATTAGTAGTGATTTGCAGAGGGAGGCACGAGATAACACACTGTTACAGAAGGCAAGCAGCACATTGAACTTCATCAGGCGGAATCTGAAGACACTGCATCAGCATCCTTATCTATCAGAGGATAAGTGCAAACTCGAAAGAGTTCAGAGAAGGGGAGCTCTTTTTGTAACTTCTGACTAAGTCAACATCTTATTCTGATATACACTGCCTGTTAAAGTCACACAGAAAAAAAGGGGCGCCTTCAGCTTTGATCACAGCACACATGTGTTCCATAGTTTGAATAGTTTCACCAGCTCTTATCTGAGCAGATAGTCACACTGGACAATGTCAGTGAAGCCTCCAGTTCTACTGTAAGAAACCTCAGAGTCTTATTTGACCAGGAGCTCTCATTTAAAGTGCATGTAAATCAAGCCTGTAAAACAGCCTATTTCTATTTGTGTAATAAAAATGTTGCCTAAAAGCGATACTGAAAAACATATCCATGCATTTGTAGCATCTAGATAAGACTATTGTAACTCCCTGCACGTCCTAAATGCTCCATAAAAAAAGCGTTCAATTGGTTAAAAATGCAGGAACTAACAGGAACAAAAAGAAGAGAGCACATTACGCCAGTGCTGAAGTCTCTTCACTGGCTCCTGTCCAGTCTAGAATCAAATTCAAAATTCTACTCCTGACCTACAAAGCCATAAATGACATGGCCCCATCCTACCTCAAAGATGCTATAGAACCATATCATCCAAACAGAGCTCTTCGCTCTCAGAATGCTGGCCTTCTGGTGGTGCCAAGAGTCTCTAAAAGTACTGTAGGAGGTAGAGCGTTTAGCTACCAAGCCCCTGTGTTATGGAATCAGCTCCTGTCCATGTTAAAGAGGCCGACACAGTCTCTTCATTTAAGACCAGGCTTAAAACGTTCCTCTTTGAAATGGCTTATGGTCAGGCCAGTTAGGAACAGTTATTTTATTACTTGGTTTACGGATCCGCCGCACTTAGATTATTGATTTCTACAATATAAATAAAATAAATTATTATCATTTTTTTTTTTATAAAGTACCGCCGACAAGGCAAAATAGCATTAAATGAAATATAAAAAGCTGTATTAAGTCAAAAGATACGATTTTTCGTCAAAATCCTGCGTGAGTCTGTGACGGAGCAGGTTCGTCCCTGCGCGCGTGTTGTATCTTGGCCGAAATAAAGTAGAACAACATCTCGATTTCCGTCGTGTGTTTTAATCTCAACTTTTACACAGGTACATGCGGAGCATCACTTGCTCGAGAACTGGTAACAACATGCATACTAATGGCAAGTGCGCCCTCTATTGGGTAGCACTAATAATGACACTCTATTGCACACAATAACACATTCACATTAAGAGGAGCAGAAGATAGCACATACAATTCTCTAGTGCAATATACCACATCTCCCCCACCTTTAAGCGAACAACACGTAACTGTAATTTCAAATAATTAAAGGTCACAACATAACACTGCAAACACACATTTGTAAACAACTCAACATTTTTACTTTCTTTTACTTTAACGAACAAAATCTTTAAGATGAACAGGTGTACGTTTTTCTCTAGTCGAGCGTCTCACTTCTGACTCAACCTGACTGTCTGGAGCAAAAGGTAATTCTGCAACACTCTCTGGATTAGAAGTAGTCAGTTCTAACATGGATTTGTTTTGTGTCTGCACTGACTCGAGAGTAGTTTGGGTAACACTTGGAAACAACGGCAAGGTAGGCTCTTTTTCAACAGTTAGCTCCGGATCGGACAATCTAGATCTAACCTGATCTACATGCCTTTTCATCACTTGACCACTTCCAACACTGACGGTATAAGAAAGGGGTCCCGAACTGTCTTGTACCACACCAGGAATCCATTTTGGTCCATAGGAATAATTCCTGATGAGAACGTCATCTCCAGATGAATAGCATCTCGATTTGCTGTGGTTGTCGTGAGTTTCTTTTTGTTTCAGTTGTTTTTGTTGAACTTTTGTTTTCATGTCCGGCATAACCAAATCCAGGGCGGATCTCAGTCTGCGTGACATCATCAACTCTGCAGGTGACAAACCTGTCGTGGCGTGAGGTGTAATTCTGTAACCAAACAAGAATCTCGAAAGCCTGGTTTGTATTGTTCCTTCATTCATCTTTTTCATCCCCACTTTGAAGGTTTGAACCGCTCTCTCAGCGAGCCCATTTGAGGACGGGTGAAAGGGAGCAGACCTCACGTGACGTATGCCATTTTGGTTCATGAATGTCTCAAACTCCGCACTTGTGAAGCAGGTCCCGTTGTCGGACACAAGCATTTTTGGTAGACCAAAAACACTAAAACTTTGTCTAAGTTTCTCAATTGTCACTTGTGAAGTGCTAGTCTTTGTTGGATAAATGTCCAACCACTTGGAATGAGCATCCACAATCACAAGAAACATTTCTCCAAGGAAAGGTCCCGCGTAGTCCACATGAATCCTTGACCATGGCGACTCAGGCCATTCCCACGGGTGCAATGGTGCTTGAGCTGGTGCTTTTTGGTGAGATTGACACTCATGACATGCCTGAACAGTTTTTTCTACCTCCTGGTCCATTCCTGGCCACCACATGTATGATCTTGCCAGACCTTTCATTTTTGTCATTCCGCTGTGAGTTTGATGTAGAAGTTTGAGCATGTACTCTCTCCCTTTTGTTGGAATAACAACTCGAGCTCCCCAGAGAACACAGCCGTCTTTTACGCTGAGCTCCATTCTTCTCTGGTGGAAAGGTTTAAGACCCGGTTCTGTTTCTGCAGGCCAACCCTTTAGGATGTATCCATGGACCTGAGCTAGTATTTCGTCTTTGGAAGTCCACTTTTTTATTTGGTTTGCATCGACCAATGTCTCATCTAACAAGTCCATCATCAGAACTTGCTCAGTCCTCTCCTCTTCCTTTAGTTTGACCGGAACTGGCAATCTGCTCAGGGCGTCGGCATTAGCATGGTTTTTTCCTGGTTTGTACACAATATTATACATGTACGCACTGAGTTTAACTGCCCACCTTTGAACTCTTGGAGATCCCATTTGGGGAATCGGCTTCTTTTCACTGAACAGATAAATCAGCGGCTTGTGATCGGTATAAATGGTGAAGTTCCGTCCATATATGTATTTATGAAATTTTTCCACACCAAATATCACGGCCAGTCCTTCTTTGTCCAGTTGTGAGTATCTTGTCTCGGCAGGTTGCAAAGTGCGCGAGACAAATCCAATCGGTCTCTCACTTCCATCTTCCATGACGTGTGATAGCACTGCTCCTACTCCATACGGTGAAGCATCACACGACAGTATCAGCTCTCGATCAGCTGAGTAGTGTACCAGAACATCCGACGTGTTCAGCAAGTCTTTAGAGTTTCGAAAAGCTTGTTCCTGTTCTTTGTTCCATTTCCAACGAACATCATGTCTCAACAGTTGGTGTAACGGAGCCAATCTTGTTGCTAAGTTGGGAAGGAACTTGTTGTAGTAATTTAACAGTCCCAGGAACGATTTCAGCTCTGTGACATTTGTAGGAGCTGGAGCATCTTGGATTGCTTTGACTTTTTTACACACTGGATGTAATCCTTGTGAATCCACTCTGTATCCCAAATACTCCACTTCATCCTGAAGAAAGGTGCACTTATTTCTTCTGAGGCGCAATCCAGCTTCTTTTAGCTTTGTCAGCACAATATCCAGATTCTTTAAGTGATCAGCCTTGTCCACCCCACTGACCAAAATATCATCCAGATAAACCACGACCAGAGGAATCCCACTTAAGAGACTCTCCATGGTCCTTTGGAATATGGCTGGAGCTGACGCCACACCAAACGGTAGTCTGTTATAAGTGAACAGTCCTCTGTGTGTGTTCACCGTGAGGTATTTCTTTGCCTCATCATCCATCAATATCTGTTGATAAGCATGACTCATATCTAGTTTGGTGAATTGTGTGCCTTTAGCTAGTGCATTGAACAAATCATCCACTCTGGGTATTGGATACTGCTCCAATGAGGAAACAGTGTTTACAGTTAGTTTGTAGTCTCCACATAACCTAACAGTTCCCACTGGTTTCAGGATGGGTACAACAGGCGCGGCCCATTCAGCATATTTCACAGGCGTGATAATTTCCTCTCTTAACAATCTGTCAATTTCCTCATCCACTTTTGCTCTCATTGCATAAGGAATCGATCTTGGACGAAAGAAACGCGGAACAGCATTTTCTTTCACATGAATTGTGGCTTTAGTGCCCTTTAAAGTGCCAAGTTCCTCTTTGAACACTTCTTCGTTCTTACACAGTATTTCTTGTAGCGTTATCTGTTTCTCCAAGTGTAAGTGCTGTACCTGACGAGCCTTATTTTTCGCTTTCACCTCTTTCCAGTCCAACTGAATTTCCTCAAGCCAGCCTCTGCCCAGCAGTGTGGGGCCATCTCCTTTAACAACAACCAACGGCAGTTTAGCTCTTTGCTGATTATATTTGACTTTCACATAAGCAGCTCCCACCACTTTCACTGGGTCTCCGGTGTAAGTCTCCAACTTTATTCGCACTGGCTTGATGCGAGGAGTTTCTCCATCTTCCCATGTTGTTTGAAATGTCTTCTCATTCATTACTGTGAGACTGCAGCCTGTATCTATTTCAAAACCAATCCTTTTTTCATTTAGTTTCATGCTCACAATGTACGGCTCAACTTTCCTCAAATGTATTTCACTTATACGTCCCAGTTTGAACTTCATACACTGTAATGCAAAAGGACTGTCTTCTGAGCTGTCAGTGTTGCTATCCTCTTGTCGCTCTTGAACATTATGTGAGCGGTAGCTTGAATTTCTCTGATCCTTTTTTCCAGCATTAAATTTAGCATGTCCCTTCTGTTGTTTACTTTTTGTTCGACAAGCTCTTGCAAAATGTCCCACTTTTCCACATGCATGACATTTTTCTTGTTTGAACTTACATTCACCTGGGTTGTGTTGTCCTTTGCAACGATAGCACTCCTGCGTTGTGCTCTTGAACGCTCCACTGCTGTACGAACCCTTGTTTAGTTTGAAGCACCTTGTCACTGCGTTTGGATTCTGGAGGTCCAATGCGTTTTTATTTGCTGTTTCCGAAGCAACTGCAATAGAATACGCTTTTTCACAAGTTAAGTCCGTTTCTGCCAGGAGTCGTCGTTGAATGCGATCATCATTGATACCACACACGATCCTGTCTCTCAACTTTTGCTGTAATGTGTCGCCGTAATTACAGTCCTGTGCCAGCCTCCGCAGCTCGGCAACGTAATCCAACACTGACTCGTTTGGCTTACGACTGCGGGAATCAAACTTGTACCTTTGGACGATTTCACTTGGTTTCGGGTCGAAATGGTTCTTCATCAACAACACCAGTTGCTGATAAGTTTTATCTTTTGGTTTCTCCGGGCTGAGGAGATTCCGCATTAAACTGTACGTAGATGCGCCGACCACACTGAGGAGAATTGCTCTCTGCTTGTCTCCGTTATCAATTTCGTTGGCCTCAAAAAACTGCTCCATTATTTCACAGTATTCTTCCCAGCTTTGATTTTTAGCATCAAACGCTGCTAGAGTGCCAATGGTCGCCATCTTCCAGCTTTTTTTTTCTTTCGCGTTTCTCTCTCCCCCTTCTTTTTTTTCACCAAAAAACAAAATCTTTACCCGTTCAAAGTTCTTTATCCTCGTCGCCAAAAAGATGTTGTATCTTGGCCGAAATAAAGTAGAACAACATCTCGATTTCCGTTGTGTGTTTTAATCTCAACTTTTACACAGGTACATGCGGAGCATCACTTGCTCGAGAACTGGTAACAACATGCATACTAATGGCAAGTGCGCCCTCTATTGGGTAGCACTAATAATGACACTCTATTGCACACAATAACACATTCACATTAAGAGGAGCAGAAGATAGCACATACAATTCTCTAGTGCAATATACCACAGCGCGCATTTTCTTTTCATCAGAACATAGGGCACAAACTCAACAACAAAATTGTTACACCAGAAGGGGGGGAAAAATTAATCAGTTCATTGCTTTTCCTTCTTCTCCTGCCTATGAACATAGTTTAATCTCTTTTTCACTGTCGCCCCTCGAGGCAACTACTGTTGTGATTTGGGGCATTACAAAAATAAGTTGAATTGAATTGAACAGTCAACTTACAGCAGTGCCACTGAACTCACTCCAAATGAGCACTAAACTAGATCAAATCAACGAAACAAGTATCGGACCTTTAAAACCCAAAACGACCCAGTATAAAAAAACAATTGAATCTGTTCCACACAGTGGTTGAGTGGATAAGCACATGATCCAGGATTCAGGTACTGTTTTCCCCCTGCTATCTAATAACTGGGCTACGTGCCAAAAAACCTCCTCCAATCGTTGTCCCAGAATTGAACCAACTACCAACTGAAGTAGTTCTAAGTACTTGAAACCTAGTAAAAACAATGTCTGCAACATCCTCTGTGGATAATGGAGGTAATTTGAGCTCTAAAATGATCATAACAAATCTGTTATAGATCATTTGTCATGCTTTAATATGCTTTCACGTTTCGTAGTCTACCCTAAGGGCATAGGGTTCAGGGGTCGGCAGCCTGCGGCTCTTTAGCGCCCTCCTAGTGGCTCCCTGAAGCTTTTTAAAAATGTATGAAAATGAAACTAGATGGAGGGATATATTTGTTGTTTTAATATGGTTTCTGTAGGAGCAAAACATGACGCAAACATTCTTAACGTTTTCCAATGCTGTAAAAATGTTTATAATAAATATTAAATTTCAACATTTCTGTTAACGAAGATTTGCATCAGAGCCTGCGACGCTCGTTTCAAACACAAACACAAAGACAGTGAAGGAAAGGGACATTAAAATGAAAGGCATTATCACGTTAAATCGTTAAATCAAGGACATGAATTCAGCTCCAGCAGACTCAAGTGCCTGTGAAGAGTGGTGTGATATGATCGATTTGGAACAGGCAGCTCTGTTATGCAGGTATGTGAACTCTGATGGGCCGCAAGAAGAAATGATATATCATTGCAGCCTGTGTTCAATTCCACTGTTGCCCAGATACGGGGGAAAGAGAAGAGGATTGTATTGTATTGACTGTGTAAAATGACGAATCTGATTTCTTAATTGTATTTCTATATTTTCATCAATGCAACGAAATAAAATACATTAACATTGTAATGGAAGTTAAACTTAAAGCACCAAATATTGTATAGCAGAGTCATGTGGTGACTCTCTCCAGGGGGCGCTGCAGGGAAAATAAACTTTTAGTCAGGAATGCTCATTATGTATTTGTAGTCTTGTCAGTTTGATAGTGGCTAATATACACTTACAGCCTTTGGTCCCTTCATATAAGGCTTTGAACATTTTGCGGCTCCAGACATATTTGTGTTTTGTTTTTTTGGTCCGATTTGGCTCTTTGAACAGCAAGTGTTGTGCAACACCCATAACATAAAGGTTATAAAATATCACCCACATCTTGGACCCCGCTCCCCTACCTGGAAATGCCAGCGGTTTAGTTTGAGATTCTGCCTCCCCCGCCCACCCCGTGACATAGCCTATAGTGGAGATGGTGGGGGTGTAAACAGAGGCAGAGGCGTGCGCCAGTACACAGTGGTATAATGGAATAAACATTTTATACATTAGTGTCAAAGTGATCCAAGATGGCTCCGCTGAAGGCTACAGCTGCTTGTTTTTTTGTGTGTGTCAGCGTGCACTTACATCCATGAAACGCTCTTGTCCATCAGAACCACAACTCCTACAGATCTAGTTCTGCAGAATTATCCCTTCTCTTGGCTAAAAGTGTGAGACGCCGCAAAAGGGAAAAGCGAGCGGGGTGTCCTGGTGTCCCTTAGGAAATGCGGCACACGTACACCCTTACCTGGGATTTCTCCAACAACAACCCCGCCTCTGTGTGGAGTGGGCTCTGGCTTCTCACCAACTACAAGCCCATTATTCTTTATCTTATAACAGATTGAAATTGTTTTTCTTTCTGACTTTGTATAGGTTGTTTTTTCATTGTTAATTGTTTCATGTTGCACCAAATCACCAAGACAAGACTATGTTTGTGAGTTCTGTTCATTGACAATGATAATAAACCTTTTCTGATTCTGATCATGACGGTGCATGGTGCTGAGCTTTATGTCCGGGACCCAGAGTCAGATTTAGAGTTTGAAGTGCACACAGTAGAAGTACAAGGCAAACTAAACAGCCGAAAGACATATTTACAGCCGAAAACACATGTGGAGCAAATAAACAAGCTATGTCAGCGGTAGCAGCATTGGAACAAAATAAGTAGCATTTGAAGCTAACTGTGCCTACATAACCGCGATTCCTCGCTAACGCAGGGGCAAGGGGGGTTTGTTACAGGTACAGAGTGCTTCCTGGAGAATGAGCTGAGTGCCCGTGGCTCTACGTGAGTGCCACGTCATCCTGGTGAGTAGCCCCCATTCGTCTGCTCATCCGAGGGGAAGGATAGAGACTGTTCTCTAGCTAAAGCCTGCAGGAATCAATAAAAAAAAACACTTGGGGCACATATACAAGCAGGAATTGTTTTTTTAAAAAGCAACTGCATCCCCAAAATTACCTCTGGGTTAAAATGACTAAGTTAAAGGAGATTGATTGAAATCATGTAAACATTATACATTTCTTATTTATTTATTACTCATCAATACTGTAAACAGTGCAACAGCAGTTCCTCACCAGAAACAGCACCACGCTCACTCCGATGTAGGCGAACACAATGCACATCCAGATCTCGTAGGCCAGAGGGTCCAGGAAAGAGAAGACACCTGGTTTGGACTTCTGTGGCTTCTTGATCATGATGGAGATGCCCAGTGACATGAAGGGCTTTGAGAAGTCGATGACCTCCTCCCTCACCAGCGTAATGGTCAGAGGAGCTATGGCAATGTCAGCTTTCTGCGCAAGAGACAGGTGCGTCAGATAAAAAAATCCTCAGTAAGTCGTAGCCTATGTATATTTATTTAGTACTTTGCTGAAATTGGTAGCTGTGTCTCAGACCACATGACCCTGACCTGTGGGGTGCCCCAAGGGTCAGTCCTGGGTCCCCTTCTGTTCAATCTCTACATGCTGCCGTTGGGTCAGTTGATACGCAGTGAAAATGTGTCCTATCACAATGATGCAGACGAGTCAGATCTATGTTTCACTGTCGGCAGGTGACTATGGACCAGTGGATTCACTCTGTCACTGCATCCAACAGATCAGTGTGTGGAGCAAAACAACTTTCTCCAGCTGAACTCAGACAAGACTCAAATCATCGTTTTTGTCACAGAAACAAAGAGAAAGTGTTAGTGTCACCTCCAGAGTCTCGCTCTAAAACCTACAAACCAAGTTAGAAATCTGGGGGTAATAATGGACTCAGACTTGAACTTTAACAGCCACGTCAAATCAATAACATCAGCAGCTTTTTACCATCTAAAAACATTGCCAAAATCAAAAATATAGTGTCAAAACCAGATTTAGAGAGACTTATCCATGCGTTTGTCTCCAGTAGATTAGACTGTAACGGCCGCTCACTGGTCTCTCCAAACGAGCTGTAAAACAGCTGCAGTTCATCCAGAACGCTGCTGCTCGGGTCCTGACTAGAACCAGGAAGTACCATCACATGAGTCCTGACTAGAACCAGGAAGTACCATCACATTAGTCCTGACTAGAACCAGGAAGTACCATCACATTAGTCCTGACTAGAACCAGGAAGTACCATCACATTAGTCCTGTTCTCAGGTCTCTGCACTGCCCCCGGCCTCCTGCTGGTGCCAGAGTCAGGACTAAACATGGAGCGGCCTCCTGCTGGTGCCAGAGTCAGGACTAAACATGGACCGGCCTCCTGCTGGTGCCAGAGTCAGGACTAAACATGGACAGTCCTCCTGCTGGTGCCAGAGTCAGGACTAAACATGGACCGGCCTCCTGCTGGTGCCAGAGTCAGGACTAAACATGGACCAGCCTCCTGCTGGTGCCAGAGTCAGGACTAAACATGGACCGGCCTCCTGCTGGTGCCAGAGTCAGGACTAAACATGGACCGGCCTCCTGCTGGTGCCAGAGTCAGGACTAAACATGGGGAATTTGTGTTTCAGTTTTACGCTGCTAAAATCTGGAACATTCTTCCTGAAGATGTGAGGCAGGTTTTACACAAACAATGTTTAAATCTAAGCTAAAAACTGTTTTGTTTAGCTGTGTTTGACTGAAATGATTTTTCTCTGCACTCTTCTCATTTATTTCTTGAACTGTTTTGTGATTTCTGTAAATTCTTTGTGATTTTAATGCATTTTTCCTGTTGTGTGAAGCACTTTGAATTGCCTTGTGTATGAAATGTGCTCTACAAATAAACTTGCCTTGCCTTTATATAAGATAAGATAAGATATTCCTTTATTGTCCCACATGGGGAAAAAATATGATATTATTATATACAGATAGTCATTTGATGCTCTCGTTTGACCGTGTGGAAATGCAGCGTGGGCTGTCAGTACGGGGCTGTTTTAATGTCGTTTTTCAGTGTGCGTCGATCAACTTTGGATTCAGGCAGATTGAGACGACAAATGTTGTGACATTTGAGAATTGCTGGACGATGCACCATCATCATCATCATTATCATTGGCTCGAGCCATTCCATGGAATGGAATGGAATGCGACGAGTCTTTGTTCTTGCCATGGTTTGTTATTATTATTATTATTGTGGCATTTTTGATCCCCTGAACATTGATGAATGTCATACATGGGGTCATAGGTCACACATGGGGTCATAGGTCACACATGGGGTCATAGGTCACACATGGGGACATAGGTCACACATGGGGTCATAGGTCACACATGGGGACATAGGTCACACATGGGGTCATAGGTCACACATGGGGTCATAGGTCACACATGGGGTCATAGGTCACACATGGGACATAAACGCGATCGGCTCGGCCCGAACTCCAATCAAATGGAGGTTGTGAGAACGCCCGTCGCAACAGTGGCGACTAGTTCAAAAAAGAAAAAACATGAAACTCTTAATCTTTGGCCTAGGCACATGACACTTGGGACAGTGATAGAGCTACCTTTGAACTCTGACCTTTGAGGAGTAAAACACAGCTGCCAGCATCGCTCTAAGATAAACAGCCATGTTGTATCAAAGTGGCACTGCCACCCTTGACTTTTTTTTTTCAAAATCGTACTTGTCCTAAGTTTTTTGTCCGATCGAGCTCAAAACAACACTTTTTGAATCTAAAGACATTGAAATGTAATAAATATTCAAAAGAATGTTGATATTGTTTACGGTTTCTGCGTAACACGCCCTCAAAAAAGGCTTAATTTTCAGCTCATATTTAACTCACTTATGTGTTTTTATGTCTGATTGGAAATAAATACCATGTAACAAATGTACTCTATAGCGCCCCCTACTCATTGTGTGAAAAACTCAACATTGTCTGGTTTATTTGAAACTCATGGATTATATTCTCCTCGAGACGCCATGAAAAAAGTGCATTGCAGATATTGTGTATTTTCACAATTGGCCAGCAGAGGCGCAATGAATGCCTTCACTTCCTCTTCCGCTTTTATTTTGATGGGACATTTCCTCTTGTGCCGCGTTAGAATTATTATTCTTTATTCTTTAGACTTTATTCTTTGACATTATTCTTTCTGCCACAACTCAAGAGGGAGAGAGGGGGAGAGGGAGGGAGATTGTAGGATTGTTGACGTGTTTCCACTCTGTAGCCCGGGTCATTTTGTAGTCTCACTCCATTTTTGTAGTTCCTCTTTTTTTTCCTGCCTCTGGACAGGCGGGAAGGCGGTCGCGCGGGAAGGCGGTCGTCAGTGTTAATGAACCCATAGCCATGGGCTCATTTACATCCGTTGTCCAACATTCACTCTCACAACACACTCTCATTGTGTTGTGAGAGTGTGTTTTGACTAAGGACATTCCAGTGGTCTACCATAGAAGTACTAACCAGTACTAACTAAAGAAGTACTAACCAGTACTAACTAAAGAAGTACTAACCAGTACTAACTAAAGAAGTACTAACCAGTACTAACCATAGAAGTACTAACCAGTACTAACCATAGAAGTACTAACCAGTACTAACCATAGAAGTACTAACCAGTACTAACCAAAGTACATTCCCTGCTTAGCTCTGATGAGATCAGGCCTTGACATATTGGTGTGGTTATACGGTGCGTGTTCCCGCTGGCCGCTTGAGTTGTGCTTTGAAATGGGAAATCCAAAATTGGAAAGTGACCTGTTTCCTAGTTTCTGATCTCAAAACAAACTAGAAAATAGGGTAACGCGTTTTTTAGTTGTAAAAAAAATTTGGAAAATTAGTCATCATTTGATGTCACACTGTAAATCAGGCTCCGTGACAAGACAATGTGCAAATGTTGCTCAAAATCCCGCTGCCTGTTTGAAGCAGCCAACAGCCAACAGTTCAGTTCTAGCGGAGCCAGGGTGGTCATCAGCCCCGCTGAACCAGAGAGCCTCGGACACTGATCTCGCTCTGCCTCTCACAGCTCGGTCTCGGGGTTAAGGTACACTTTATTTATGGATGTTTATCCTCTGCCTTTGACTTATCCTTCAATGCCGCTAGGGCAACCTGTCACAGTGCAGCCCCAGAGACCCATCTTGAGATTTTGTTTTTTTTGATATGTTAGAACCCCATTAGCGGAAGGATTTGACAATATTGTGCATGTATTGGGTTGAACGTGCAGGTTTGGGTCACTCCCTCACCCCGTACACCAGCTCTCCGACCATCCCATTCCATATTTTGGTCTCAGCGTCACGGGCCCCGTACTTGCCGTCCCCCACGATGCGCAGCTGGTAACGGATGCCACAGTGCTTGGCGATCTCAGCAGCCAGGTCCACACAGTACCCTGGAAGAGAGAGAGGAGCCAGGATAAGTACATTTCCCTTGTTATGTAGATTTACGTATTCATTTGTTTCATTTTGCTCTTTATTGAAGACTTACAACAGCCTTACAACAGTTTTCAAGTGTTTTTTATATGGTGGTTCTAAAAAAACATATACAAGCTGTGGACGGTTCCAAGTTTGAAGAGCTAAAGCAGATCCAAAATAGGACTACACCATTACCCAGGGGAACATTGGCATTGCGCATGCATAGGAGTGGGAACAAACCACCTTAAAAGTGGTATGGACGATTTTTTTCAGCAAATTTTGTATCATATTTCCTCGTGTCGTGGATAAATCATTTGTCCTGCCACGTATCAATCATAAAACGCACCTATCGCTCACCTGCAGCCGCGTCAGGCTCGTCCCCACGTTTCCGCGTGCCTAAGCGCATGGATCTATCATAATATAGTTCCCTCAGTGTACGGGGCAAAATGAAGACGGAGAAAGACAGTTCGAGCTGACGCAGAAGTGGACTGAAATCTACGGGAGACGAGCGATGTGATGCACTCCGTTGTGCTAATAAACAAACGCACGTGTGTGTTGTATCAGTCCGCACGGAGGAGTGTGCATGCGCACTTCCGCATGCGTTCTCAAATCGCCGAAAAATCGTCCATACCGCCTTTAAATGATCAGTGGGTAAGCAATGTGCCACAAAACTACTGTGCAATGTGCATGCAAAACATATGTTACAGAAAGAAATTATAGAACTAACTTTGACTTGCCATTTGAATCGCGAGTAAATAAAAAAAATATATATACATATATATATATATATATATATATATATATATATATATATATATATATATATATATATTTTAAACTTTGTCCTGGGGATAAAAGCCTACAATTTAAATCTGTAGTACGTAGATTGAATACTGTATGTTACCTTCATAGCGCTCATTATCTTGGAAGAGCTCGGAGTTCTTCTTGAGCATGACATAGGGAGCCTCCTGCAGACACACACACACACACACACACACACACACGGTGGTCAGGCTGTTTTTTCAGACCCATCTTTCGAGTCTGTACTTACCAGGATGGTGGTCACAATCACTGTCTTGTTCTCCATCCCAATGGTGTCGTTTGGGTACAGGTCAGACTTGGTCACCACCATCTTGTCTAGCTCATTCCAATAACCGATCTGGTGCACAAACAAGGAGCAGGTGAACATGTGTTAACATACGTGTACAGTTTGCCCCTTTTAACTTAGTATTCAAAAATAAACAAAAAAAATAAAGCTTAACACATTTGAACACAGAGTTGTGTATATGAACAGATTGGTGCGGTCCAAAGGTGTCTCCACTATCTTGAGTGAACCATACCGGCCCATTTAAAAGATCAAATGTAGACCCGAGATCATTGGATTAGAGAGAACACATTTATAAGACTCAGGTGAAGAGGTGAAGACAAGATGGCAAAAAGCAAATAGTTGCCACAAGGCACGGCTGATTCACTGAACGAACTAAAGGATAAAGACAACATTGAGGATACTGTGGGGGAATGGAGATGTGACATTCCTCAACTGCAAGATAACAGGAAAACCTCTCTGAACAATGTTTCTCTTTCCTCACCACAGGAGGGCTCTGGTACTTTTGTGATAACAGACATTCTCCCCTCACAGTTCTTACAGGAAGACTGCCGTCGATGAAAATTATGTTTATGTGATAATGTCATGAATGTTTGTCTGGATCTGCTCCATACACTGCATGTTTTTCCTTGTGTTATGCATTTTCCACTGTTTAAGGTTTTATGTTTTCAACGCTCTAACTCGAGTGCCCATCAAAGGTGAAAGAAGATGTAAAATGTATCCAACTCAAGAAATAACGTGCACAAACTGCTAAAAGTGTTAATTGTGTAATGTTAAAACAGGGTTTTATTTTTTTGGCCAAAACTACGTTAAACAGGAAGTAGTCGCAGTATCGCCCGCCCCTTCCTTTTTTAGCGGCCCCGGGCGCGCTGAACAAAAAACACACGCTCCAGGGCGAACGCCCTCTTGTTTTCTTCTCCTTTCTCTGAATCATGTCTCGGAGGACGTGGAACTTTTTGACCTCTCTTTTCTTCTCAACAAAGGTCCAACACGTGGGTCAAACGAAGCTTTGGCCAAGCTTCGTTTGCCTTCTGAACTCTGAATACACCTGGAAGCAGCCTAAGCGCTAACCGGACTGAGATTATTTTCTTCTTTTTCTACCTCGTCTATTTTACTTTTGAAGCAACCTACGTCGTTTTCGTAGATCAGCGCTACGTTCCATCTGAGTGCCGCGTGACGCCGCTAACGCTGAGGAAACGTTCCAGCGTTTGAAAGAGACTGAGCCATTCCAAGCCAGCACAGAAGCCTCCGCCGCCTCCTCTGCCGCCTCCTCCTCCGCCTCCGCCGCCTCCTCCTCCGCCTCCGCCGCCTCCTCTGCCGCCTCCTCCGCCGCCTCCGCCTCCTCCGCCTCCGCCGCCGGTACACGCCTGAGACTGCTCCGCTGGTCCCGCCGCTCCTTTTCCACGAGAACAAGGACCAGGCCGCAGACCTATTCTACCAAACCGTAAACCGAATCTCAGTGTGTGGCCTTAATTTGCAGTTGTGGCGTGGTTTTGGTAAACCTGGGCTGGTCTCAATATTAATTAATAATATCCTCACTAGTGTAAGCTCATTTTCCCTCTTTTTGATATAGATTAGCATCGACACGTTTGATTATTCAAGGCAAAAACCCTAGTTTAACTGACGACCTGCATGAATCTGCTGTTTAAATCTCATACGAACATCACCTGTGATTTACCCGCAAGAATCTGCTGTAGCGGTGCCATTTTGATTGTTTTGATAAATAAACCACACAAAAGATTTATTGACTATTGATTGTTTTGATTAGACTATGTCGTAAGTCCCTGACCGTGAAGTCACCCTTCAGACCTTTAACGAGCGCGATTATGGACCTTATTTTAGCTTTGGATCTTATCCTGGTGCCACGTTTTCTTCTACATTGTCGCTAAATCCTCCTTAATCACTAAACTGAATATCTGTTGCTTGAGACCCCTACAATACTCTGGAGCAGTATTCCAGGTGTAACTGTCTGGTTTTGTTTGGTGTTCCAGAAAATTATCAAGAAAATGTAAACAAAGTGGTCATGAGTATCCTGAAGAACAATCTCAACATAATAGTGCAGCCATGGGGGGAATTATCATCAAGTTTGCCTATTATAATCTCAAAGACAAAGTTTAAAGGGCGAAGAAACAACTGAGAGTCTGACAACAAAGTGGGCTAAGCTTATGGATCCACGCAAAAAGGACAAACTTATGCCAGCTGCAGTTTGCCAGCTAGAGCCAGGACGGACGGCTTTATCTGGTCACAAATACCAACCAATGCCATGTCTTGAACCATCCAAACATTTAACCTCCATGAGCTTCTTTCTCACTCAAGGACAAGGTTCAACATTCAAGATATCAGAGACACCATTTACCTACAAAAGAACCCATGGCATGGGTTCTTTGCCTATGTTGACTGATGAAACTTTTCTCGTTCTTGGCGAACTTTGTATGGAATATCCTGAGCAAAGAACACTTGTTTGCCTATTTTCTGGAGGTCTCCTTTAACTTTTGCAACTTTCATGACCCGCTCCTTCACATAACGGTTAGCTGTGCTGATAGTCCGGGTGTCTGAGACATTCTTGGAGTCAGGCACGTTGAGCTGGGAGAGCTTGTCCTGAAGCAGAGCAGGGAGGAGGGTGTTGAACGTAGAGCTGAAGTCCACAAACAGGATCCTGGCGTAGGATTCCGGGGAGTCCAGATGCTGCAAGATGAAGTGGAGTTCCAGGTTGATGGCGTCCTCCACAGACCGGTTGGCTCTGTAGGTGAACTGCAGGGGGTCCAGCAGGGGGCAGGTGAAGGACTTGAGGTGGGGCAAGACCAGGCACTCAAATTACTTTATGACCACAGACGTCAGCACCCTCCTGTAGGTGTGGTCTGCTGGAGCAGCAGCGTCACAGAGAGGGAGAGGAAGAAGCTGGACAAAGTCATCAAGAAGTCCAGCTCCGTTCTGGGCTGTGCTCTGGACTCGGTGCAGAAGGTGGGGGACAGAAGGGTCTCACCCCCTGCAGGACACTCTCTCCGCTCTGGAGAGCAGCTTCAGTGAGAGACTGATCCAGCCTCGCTGTGTGAAGGAAAGGTTTCACAGGTCTTTCCTTCCTGCTGCTGTCAGACTTTATAACAAACACTGTCCTGAGTCATTTATCTTCAAAATCATGTGCAATACTGTCATATTCATGTGCTATACTGTTTGGTGCAATATTCACTGTCCATATGACAGCTGTAAATAAGAGTGTTACTATTGTTATTATTATTTTCTACTTTTTATTTAGAATATAAGAGGTTTTTAAGAGCTTTTCTATTAAGAGTGTTTTTAAAAGTTTTTTTATAAGTTATCTGTTCTTTATTATTTACTTCTGTACCTACTTTGTGTTGCAACTCTGGAATGTCCCCAATGCGGGACAAATAAAGGCTTATCTTATCTTATTAAGACCAGTGATCCGGGGCTTCTTGAGGACAGGCATAATGATGGACTATTTGAAGCAGACTGGGACATGGCATGTCTCCAGGAAGTTGTTAAAAATGTCTGTGAAGACGGGAGTCAGCTCCACCGTGTAGTATCTCAGGGTAGAGGGTGAGACACTGCACCATCACCAGCACCTTATCGGGGGTCACGATTCCAGAAGGAGCCTGTACAAATCCTGCCTCAGAACTGAATGGTGGGCCATTATAAAGGGCATTTGTGGCATCATGCCTGATGCTAAGCAAGTCATACAATCTCTTGTTGTGTCAGCTAGAATATAGCTCCGTTCAATTGCCAATAAAGCCTTTTCCTTGAATGAACTGTTTACGAGAAAAAACCTTGATTTCATGTGTCTTACTGAGACCTGGCAGAGAGGGAGAGGTTATTCATTTAAATGAACTCTGCCCAGCTGGCTGCTCTGTTGCTGCGATGCCCCGCCCAGGTTGACGTGGAGGAGGTCTTACGGTTGTGTTCCAGGACCGTCACACATGCAAAGTCATAAACTCACAAACTTTCACTTCCTTTGAATTACAGATGATCAAGGTTGCTTCTTCAAGTCCTTTTTACTGTGTTTTAGTCTACCGGCCTCCTGGTCCTGGTCTTTTTAAAGGACTTTAGTGACTGTTTATCTTCTATTATAAAGCTGGAAAATGTTTTAATTCTTGGGGATTTCAACATTTGGGTCGATGGCTCATCATGCCCTGCAAAGGATCTTTTAACCTTGACTGAAACATTTAACTTTGAGCAGCATGTCTCTGGTCCCACTCACCAAAAGGGACACGCTTTAGACTTGGTGTTTTCACTTGGCCTGAGTGTTGCTTACCTCAGTGTGGATATGAGCGATCATAGCTGTGTTTTATTTGAATTGAACTTTTCTCCTGAGCCTGTGCCTCAAACATCAGGTCTCAGAGGCGCATTATCACTGCAAATACAGATCGTCCAATTTTCTGCTGTATTTGATCCTCACTTGTTCTGAATTGTCTTGATGTGGACAGTTTAATTAATTCCTTTAACAGCCACTGTGTATCCATTTTAGATCAGGCACCTGTAAAATCCACCTTGTCAACACAGAAAAAAGCTTGTCCTTGGATAAATGAAGATATCCTAAACCTAAAGAGACTATGTCGGAAAACTGAGCATCTGTGGAAAACCTCCAATCTTGAGGTCAAAGGTCACACCTCAGAGTTCATCTTACAATGAAATGATGGAAAGTTCCAGATCTGATTACTTCCGCCAGCTAATAACATCGAACAAGAAAAAACCCAAAGTGTTGTAAAAATGTCATGTCTTTGCCTTAGGCCATAAAACTTAGGTCAACATATGTGTAACATCCGGGTCACACTTATTATGGCTCTGCAGACTCTGTGAAGTCAGACTGACAGCTGCAGATCCAAGGACGTCTCACATGCGGTAGAACATTGAGTGTGTTTTTCTGCAATATGTTTAGACTGGTTTTGTGCATACGTGGCACCTGTTATGCCTTAATAAGCTGAACTCAATGTTTGATCTGGTCAGATCAGGAGGGACAGAAAGGCAGATGTCAGGGAGAGCTTTTTGGCTGTGCATGGCTGAAATAAAGAACCACTTATGAACGAGACAACTTGGATATATTTCGCCTCATTTTCTCTGTCATTTGTTATAGAATAGTTTTTCCACAACAGTTGTTTAACACTATCATTTCTATTGTATGTCCTACATCTACAGTTACACCTGTTTTCTGCAAAGCCGACAGCAACGAATTCCTCAGGTTCTTTATCGATAAGATCAAGATGATCAAAGACCAAATCCAACCCCTTTTGTGTGATAAACCTGTTTCTGTGGAGCCTGTTTCCCAAAACTGGTCATCTTTTAAGCCTGTCACTCAAGGGGACATCTCAGCTCTGGTGACCAAGATGAAACCCTCCTCTTGTTCATCAGATGCCCTTCCCTGCAGGCTCTTCCTCAAGGTGTTTGATGTCATTGGCCCCTGGGGTACCAAAATGGTAAATCTCTCTCTTTCTACTGGTGTGTTTCCTGGTCCATTTAAACATGCCATAGTTGAGCCTTTACTGAAAAAAACAAACTTGGACCCGACAGACCCCAAAAGTTTCAGACCCATATCAAAGCTCCCGTTCATGTCCAAGATCCTGGAGAAGGTGGTCTCTGAACAATTGTCAGATTTCCTTGATCAGTCTAACATTTACGACTCTTTTCAATCTGGTTTCCACAAACATCATTCTACGGAAACCGCATTGATAAAAGTGTCTAGTGACATTATGATGCTGATTCTGGGAAATGCACTGTTTTAGTTCTGCTGGATCTGTCTGCACGGTTGACCTTTGACACTGTCGACCATCATATCCTGTTAAACTGAGGGACATGATTGGACGATCAGGGTCAGTTCTTCATTGGTTTTCCTCATATTTATCCGGTCGGAGCTTTAGTGTTGCTGCAAACCAAATAACTTCTGATTCAGCTGATCTGCTTTGTAGGGTTCCTCAGGGCTCCGTTTTAGGTCCTGTCTTATTTTTACTTTATATTATCCCCCTGGAAATGATCATTAAAGAGTTTAGAGATGTCTCCTACCACCTGTTCATGACGATATTCAGCTCTTTTAAACCTTCTGAGATCCAGAAGCTGAACTCCTTGGTCAGTTGTTTAGTGCAAATAAAACAACGGCTGAGTCAAAACTCTGCAGCTAAATGCTGACAAAACAGAAACTCTGATTACTGCCCCTGATGATGCCATTCCAGGGATAAACCAGTACTTGGGTGTTTTAGGTCAGACTGCTAAAGTCTTAGAAATTTGGGTGTTGTCTTTGACAAAGACATGTCTTTAGAGCACCACTCCAGCTGTTGACGAGGAACTGTTTCTTTCAGTTGAGGAAAATCTCTAAACTCAAGAAAATGGTGTCTCAAAATGATCTGGAACTTATAATTCATAATTCTTCACTTTTAGACGATTGTAACAGTTTGTTTTCCTGTCTAAACAAGAAGGAACTCTCTCGTCTGCAGCTGGTCCAGAACTCTGCAGCGAGGATCTTGACCCGCACAAATAGAAGGGCCACATTTCACCCTCAGAGCCCTTCACTGGAGCCGGTCTCCATGGAAACAGTTTAAAATTCTAGTCCTGACTTTTAGAGCTTTGCATGGTCAGGTCCCTTTGTACATCAGCGATCTGATTAAACCGTGCACTCCCCCTCGCTCACTGAGGTCTTTGGATCAGAAACTGTTGGTTCCTCGCACTCGTTTTCTGACCAGAGGAGACAGAACCTTCCAGGCTGTTCCAGACTCTAGAATGATCTTCCACTGGACTCTGTTGTTGCTACGGTCACTGGACTCTGTTGTTGCTACGGTCACTGGACTCTGTTGTTGCTACGGTCACTGGACTCTGTTGTTGCTACGGTCACTGGACTCTGTTGTTGCTACGGTCACTGGACTCTGTTGTTGCTACGGTCACTGGACTCTGTTGTTGCTACGGTCACTGGACTCTGTTGTTGCTACGGTCACTGGACTCTGTTGTTGCTACGGTCACTGGACTCTGTTGTTGCTACGGTCACTGGACTCTGTGGTTGCTACGGTCACTGGACTCTGTTGTTGCTACGGTCACTGGACTCTGTTGTTGCTACGGTCACTGGACTCTGTTGTTGCTACGGTCACTGGACTCTGTTGTTGCTACGGTCACTGGACTCTGTTGTTGCTTTTAAAGCTCAAAACCTTTTTATTTAGTTGAGCCTTTTAATTACTTTTGCTTTAGGGACTGATTTTACTGTTTATTGTAGTATATGTATTGCTCACTGTAAGTTTTATTCTCTGTTTTGTGAAGCACTTTGTGACTTATGTCTGTGAAAGGTGCTGTATAAATAACATGTACTTACTTATATGGTCGTCTGCATCACAAAGAAAGCTTCAAAGATTACAGGTGGCCCAAAACCAGGCTGCCAGGGCCATATTGCTCATATAAGACCATTCATTCCTTCATTTTCTCCCGCTTGTTCCCTTTCGGGGTCGCGGGTGACTGGAGCCTATCCCAGTGACTTCAGGCCTTGGTACAACCTGGACAGTGGCCAACTCGTCACAGGACCAGTGTGGCTTTAATGCATTCTCGCCTCTCATAGCTGACAGTATAATCTGCTACTTGTTTTATATATTTGGAATGCAGTATTTTTAAAACAGCCGAGAATTTTTTGCTGAAAGTCCGTTTTTGTTGAAATGGCGGTTGGTATCCAAGTGTTACATTACTGCCAGACTTCATTCTTTAGACTTTATTCCAGAGCTGACTCTCCTTCTTCTGCTTTGGTGTTTTAAGTCAACTGTGTTTTATAAAGCCATATTTCATTGGAATCAGCTCCCTAACTCTTCACGTTCAACTGAAGTTAAACATGAACTTAAAAAGACATTCATATTACAATAACTGCAGATGACTAAATGTTACAAAGTGAGACTCATTGTAATTACAATACTGTCTCATTCATTTCTTTCTTATGATTTATGCATAGGCAAACTAGATAGATAACTTTTTTACAGTATTTTTGTGATTTATATTGAAATATAGCTCATTTGATTCATGTAACATGGCATTTCAATATAAATCACAAAAATGGAGAGTGTGGTGTGACTGTGGCCGACCCGTGACATCCACAGTCAGGGTAAAAGTGCTTGGAATTGGATCAATAATGCGCTTAGACCAGGGGTCCCCAACCTTTTTGTACCATGGACCGGAATAATGTAATAATAATAATAATAATAACTTTTATTTATATAGCGCTTTTCAGTGACCCAAAGACGCTGAACATAATAAAAAAGGGGGGGTATTTACAGACAGGGGGGACAACACGTACAATACACATTAATATACAGATAAAATGAACAAGACAGAAGAAGTAGAGAGAAAAAGATGGGGATGTAACAGGGGGTAGAAGTGTAGGCAATGGGGTAGAGGAGGCTAGGGGTAGGGGAGGTCATAGGCTTGGGTGAAGAGGTATGTTTTTAGGCGGGATTTGAATGTTGTGAGTGAGGGAGAGTGGCGGACAGGTTGGGGGAGGGAGTTCCAGAGTCGGGGTGCTGTTCGGGAGAATGCTCTGTCGCCAAAAGTTTTGAGTCGGGATGTTGGTGCAGTCAGGGTGAGAGAGGAGGAGGATCGGAGAGCTCGGGTGGGGCGGTGGGGGATGAGGAGGTCAGACAGGTAGGGGGGGGCAAGGTGGTGAAGAGCTTTGAAGGTGAATGTAGGTTTTATTTTCACGGACCGGTGTGCCAGTTTATGTGTCAGGTGTGTCAGGTTAACTTGCGCGGGAGTGGGCGGGGCTTAGGCTTCCGTTCAATTCAGCTCGGAAAAGACGCGTTCTGTACATTATTAAGTGTACCATACCAAAAGATCCGAATTGGAGTAACATAACGTACAGTTGCACGTGTCTTCACTGTTCTTCTGACTGGTGGAAGCTCGTCAGATAAATATGGCAAAAATAAGTGCATCAAATGTGCAATGAGATGGTCCCATCTAGGACTGATGGGAGACAATGACACCCGCACTGTGTTTAAGTCCAGTCTGCTCCGTAATTTTGTCTTGTTACCGTCACGGCGCGGGAAGTAGCGCTCAAACTCTTGTAAAAGTAAAAACAGGTGATCGCGTAGCAGTTGCAGTTTCCTCCAACATCCTCGCTGGCTCCTTGTCTGCTCCTCACTTGGCCTTTTCCCCTATGCAAAAATGCTCTCTAAGACTTGTTTTTCACGTGCACGTATCAGAAATGCTATCACGCAGGACAAGAGCAGAGATATAATATACTTGCCATTATGTTCAATGGATTTCATTGGCAATTTCTTATAAGGCTTTTCATTATATATCCACAAACAAGCTTATAATAGCGTGTCATGAGGGACAGGCCAAAGTTACGTCGGAGAAGATGCTGTCACCAGAAGCAAACGCGTTGCGGACCGGTACCGGTCCCCGGCCCGATGGTTGGGGTTTTTCCGGTGACGTCATTTCCGGTGAGTGTGTCGCGTTTTCAGAGCTGTTCGTTCTTAGAGCCTTTTACCGATTAATCCACGAATTATACACACTATTTACACATCATATACACAAAAGTGAGCGTTTGATTTCTCCGCAAACAATCCGGAGCCTCAAGCCGCTCGCTTTTCAGTATTTCGTGGATTAAAAGCCCTCCTCACTCTCTAGCTCCAGCCTGAACTAGCCTAGCGTAGCCTAGCCGCTAGCGTCATGGCTGGATCTACCTTTACCTGTTTGAGCTGTCATATGTCGAGTCAGAACCCTGGCTCCTTCTCTGATGATAGGTGCGTGAAGTGCAGTGTAGTGGTAGTTTTGGAGGCCAGGGTTACGGAGTTAGAAGCGCGGATCCGCTGTTTAGAGGAGCTAAAGTCCAGTTATAGTTCGGTTTTAGCGCGAGGGCTACCGGACCGCGCTGCAGGGCGTAGCATTAGCATTAGCAGTTGCAGTAAGGCCGAGCTCAGCCCCTCAGCGTCTCCCGTGCAGCCGGGACAAGACCAGGAACAGAATAGGGACCATTTTGTGACAGTTCGGAGGGGACAAGGCACTAAACGCCGAACCTCAGAGCGCCGTGAGCTTCACGTCTATAATAGGTTTTCTCCCCTCAGCGATCACACGCCCGCTGAACACACGAGAGAAACTCTTGTAATCGGGAGTTCTATTGTTAGAGACGTGAAGCTGCCAGCTGCTAGCGTTAGGTGTTACCCGGGGGCCAGAATGGGTGACATCGAAGGAAACCTTAGGATCTTAAAGCAGAGTAGGACCCGTTTCCGGCGAGTCGTGGTTCACGCAGGCGGTAACGACGTCCGTCGGAGACAATCAGAGGTGCTCAAAGTTCAAGTAGCCGCGGTGTGTGACCTAGCGAAGTCGATGTCAGACACTGTAATATTTTCTGGTCCCCTGCCCAATCGGATCAATGCTGAATTGTACAGCCGTCTCTCAGCATTCAACAACTGGTTATCCAGATGGTGCCCTCAAAACAACGTTGTCTTTATTGATAACTGGAGTGCGTTTTGGGGAAAGCCCGGGCTCATACGCAGGGATGGCATCCATCCGACTTCGGAGGGTACATCCCTATTAGTTCGGAATTTGACCGATAGTCTTAGTCGTGTTAAGTGACCATCTAGGGATGAGCCCCAGGTGCAGAGCAGCAGTTCAAGACGCTCCTCTGTCGCTGAACTCTCGCCCGTTCTGTTATATGTGAAGTGTTCAGATTCAAGACAGATAGAGACTGTGTGTGTCCCTCGTGTCCCTCGTGTCCCTCGTACAAATAATGCCAAAAAGTCACATCTCATAAAAATATTTCAGGCGTCAGACCAAATAACTTAAGGAAAATAACAATCACAAATGACACAAATATACAAATGAATAAACACTTAAAATGTGGACTGCTAAACATTAGAGCAATTTCCTCCAAATCGCTCTTAGTTAATGAATTAATTAGTGACTATAACATAGATCTTCTAGCTCTAACTGAAACGTGGCTTCAACAAGACGACTACGTCAGACTAAATGAGTCCACCCCACCCACCCATGTTAACCCCACCCACCCATGTTAACCCCACCCACCCATGTTAACCCCACCCACCCATGTAAACCCCACCCACCCATGTTAACCCCACCCACCCATGTTAACCCCACCCACCCATGTTAACTTTCAGACTGCCAGGAGCACAGGCCGAGGTGGTGGTGTGGCAGTGATCTCCCACTCAAGCCGACTTATGAGCCCTAAAACTAACAATGCATTTCACTCATTTGAAAGCCTTATGCTGTCGATCACATGTCCAAATATGAAAAACCAAAAAGGAGTTTTGTTCATAGTTATCTACCGACCTCCTGGTCCCTACTCAGAGTTTTTAACAGAGTTTTCTGACTTTATATCAAACTTAGTGTTAGCCTGGGATAAAATAGTTATAGCTGGAGACTTTAATATCCACGTGAACATGAGTGATGACGCTCTCAGTAATGCCTTCAGCGCCTTGTTAGACAGCATTGGTTTCACTCAGAATGTAAATAAACCGACTCACACTCACAAGAACACTCTGGATCTTGTCCTAACGTATGGAACAGAGATTAGTGACCTCATTGTCCTCCCTCAAAACCCTATTGTCAGATCATTTCCTAATTACCTTTCAGTTTATTCTTAAAGATCATCCAGTCCCACAAAATAAAGTTATAATGAAAAGGACAATATCTGAAAAATCTATCTCAAAATTCAAAGAAATAATTGAGCCAATATTCAGTGATCCTGTCATGTGATCATGTCATGTGATCACGTCATGTGATCCTGCTGAGAACAGTTTTAGTCCCAGTTTAAGTGATCAATGTGTCGACTTGACCATGAATTCTCTGAAGTCTGCTCTTGACGTTGTCGCGCCGTTAAAACAGAAGGTCATTAGGCCAAAGCGCGCCTCCCCATGGTACAACCAAGAACTGCGTTCACATAAACAAAGAGTTAGAAAGTTAGAGGGATTATTTCGTCGCTCTCACACCGAAGAATCCCTAAAAGCATGGAAAAGTTGCCTGCTGTCCTATAAGCAGGCTCTGTGTGAGGCCCAAACCAGATATTATTCAAATCTAATAGAAGTCAACAAAAGTAACACTAAATTCCTTTTCAGTACTGTAGCTAGGCTAACAAACTGTCACAGTGCAGTAGAGCCCTCAATCCCAGCTACACTTAGCTCTGATGATTTCCTCCTATTTTTTAATAATAAAATAAAAACAATCAGAGATAAATTAGATGAAATTACCCCCGCTATTAGCCCTGAACTAGCCCAAGCTGTAAATCTAACGTCCCATATAAATCCACCTGTAAACTTAGAAAGGTTCACAGCTGTTGATCAAGCAGAGATAACTTCAGCCATTATGTCCTCTAAAAGCTCCACTTGTGTCCTAGACCCCATTCCAAGCTCCTCAAAGACATTCTCCCCCTAATTATAGACTCTATTCTTAATATAATAAATACTTCACTCGAAAGTGGCTATGTTCCACAGTCCTTCAAACATGCAGTCATTAAACCTCTTCTGAAAAAGCCTAATCTAGATCCCGACCTATTGGTAAACTACAGACCTATTTCAAATCTTCCCTTCGTCTCTAAAATCCTTGAAAAAGTTGTAGTAAAACAGCTTTGTCGCCACCTGCAGGACAATAACTTATTTGAAGTTTTCCAGTCAGGGTTCAGAGCCCACCACAGCACTGAAACTGCACTAGTTAAAGTCACAAATGATTTGTTATTAGCCGCTGACGATGGACTGGTCTCAATCCTGGTTCTGTTGGACCTCAGCGCAGCGTTTGACACCATTGACCACAACATTCTACTGCAGAGGTTAGAATGTGATGTAGGTGTTGGAGGAACAGCCCTCAGCTGGTTTAAATCCTATCTATCTGATAGGTTCCAATTTGTTAATGTAAACCAGAGCTCCTCACCAAGCTCTAAAGTAATTTACGGTGTGCCACAGGGTTCGGTACTCGGTCCAATTCTGTTTACTCTTTATATGCTGCCATTAGGCAACATTATCAGGTCACATGGCATTAACTTCCACTGCTATGCAGACGACACTCAGCTGTATTTATCAATGAAATCTGATCAGAGCGATCAAGTAGACAGACTTAGTACTTGTGTGAAGGAGATAAAAACCTGGATGACACTAAACTACCTGCTTCTTAACCCTGAAAAAACCGAGGTCATTGTGCTGGTCCTAAGCATCTACGAGACGCTCTATCTGAGCAGATAGTCACACTGGACAATGTCAGTGTAGCCTCCAGTTCTACTGTAAGAAACCTCTGAGTCTTATTTGACCAGGAGCTCTCATTTAAAGCTCATATAAATCAAGCTTGTAAAACAGCCTATTTCCATTTGCGCAACATCGCCAAAATCAGAAGAATCCTGCCTAAAAGTGATGCCGAAAAACGTATCCATGCATTTGTAACGACTAGATTAGACTACTGTAACTCCCTGCTTGCAGCGTGTCCTAAAAGCTCCATAAAAAGCTTTCAACTGGTTCAAAATGCAGCAGCAAGATTACTAACAGGAACAAAAAGAAGAGAGCACATTACGCCAGTGCTGAAGTCTCTTCACTGGCTCCCCGTCGAGTCTAGAATCAAATTCAAAATTCTACTCTTGACCTACAAAGCCATAAATGACATGGCCCCATCCTACCTCAAAGATGCTATTGTACCATATCATCCAAACAGAGCTCTTCGCTCTCAGAATGCCGGCCTTCTGGTGGTGCCAAGAGTCTCTAAAAGTACTGTAGGAGGTAGAGCGTTTAGCTACCAAGCTCCTGTGTTATGGAAACAGCTCCCGACCCATGTTAAATATGCTGACACAGTCTCTTCATTTAAGTCCAGGCTTAAAACGTTCCTCTTCGAAATCGCTTATGGTCAGACTAGTTAGGAACAGAAACATAAACCCACAGCTTCAGCTACGCTGCCCTAGGAGTAACTATGCTGGGGGAAGTATGACAGCTTGAGCACTATCCTCTTCTTCTGACTTCTTATGCTATCAAACAATATTTATTTTTTGATTCCACTTGCAAACTGTTCACCGCCTTCTTTTCTTTCTCTCACTCCTGAGGACCTGTGGACCCAGATGCCCCTCCCCTGGTGAAGTGGTCCCTGCCCTGTGTGGACGGTCCCTCATCTGCCTGAAGAGTGGGTCCAGCTCGCCTCCGACGGTCCCTCTTCTGCCTGAAGAGTGGGTCCAGCTCGACTCAGACGGTCCCTCATCTGCCTGAAGAGTGGGTCCAGCTCGACTCAGACGGTCCCTCTTCTGCCTGAAGAGTGGGTCCAGCTCCAGTCTCCTTGTGTCCGTCTGTCCGTCTGTGAGAGTCGGATCTCTCCTTCACTGGAACTCCTCCAGGTTTCTACGCTTTTTTCCCAAAGAGGTTTTTTTTGTAGTTTTTCCTGGCCGAGAAGGAGAGTCTAAGGACAGAGGACCCTGGGACATCGTCCCTCGCCACCACAGACATTGTCTGACTCCATCGCCACCACAGACATTGTCTGACTCCATCGCCACCACAGACATTGTTGATTCATTTCTCCCTGTGGCCCTCAGAGGCAACTGTTGTTGTGATTTTGGGCCTTACAAAAATAAATTGATTTGATTTGATTTGATTTGGGGACCCCTGGCTTATACGGTGCATATTTGCATGAATGGGCGCAGCAGGTAAAGCCTCTATGATGCTCACACAGCTTTGTCTCTGCCCCACATCACTCTGTGTATTTACCTTAAGACCAGCGCGTACAGCACAGGGGGACGTGAGCATTGCATGAATGTGTGTGTGTGTGTGTGTGTGTGTGTGTGTGCAAAACAACTTTCTCCAGCTGAACTCAGACAAGACTGAAATAATCGTCTTTGTCACAGAAACAAAGAGAAAGTGTTAGTGTCACCTCCAGAGTCTCGCTCTAAAACCTACAAACCAAGTTATAAATCTGGGGGTAATAATGGACTCAGACTTTAACACAGACTTTAACACATCAAATCAATAACATCAGCAGCTTTTTACCATCTAAAAACATTGCCAAAATCAAAAATAGTGTCAAAACCAGATTTAGAGAGACTTATCCATGTGTTTGTCTCCAGAAGATTAGACTGTAACGGCCGCTCACTGGTCTCTCCAAACGAGCTGTAAAACAGCTGCAGTTCATCCAGAACGCTGCTGCTCGGGTCCTGACCAGAACCAGGAAGTACCATCACATTAGTCCTGACTAGAACCAGGAAGTACCATCACATTAGTCCTGACTAGAACCAGGAAGTACCATCACATTAGTCCTGACTAGAACCAGGAAGTACCATCACATTAGTCCTGTTCTCAGGTCTCTGCACTGCCCCCTGTGGCTCAGAAGAGACTTTAAAGCAGCTCTGCTTGTGTACAAGTCTCTCCATGGCCTAGCACCAAAGTACATCTTGGATATGTTAGTGCCATATAAACCATCTCGGACTCTGAGGACCTCAGGGACCGGCCTCCTGCTGGTGCCCAGAGTCAGGACTAAACATGGAGCGGCCTCCTGCTGGTGCCTGAGTCAGGACTAAACATGGAGCGGCCTCCTGCTGGTGCCTGAGTCAGGACTAAACATGGAGCGGCCTCCTGCTGGTGCCAGAGTCAGGACTAAACATGGAGAATCTGTATTTCAGTTTTATGCAGCTAAAATCTGAAACATTCTTCCTGAAGATGTGAGACAGGTTAAACTCTGACAATGTTCAAATCTAAGCTAAAAACAGTTTTGTTTAGCTGTGTTTATGACTGAAAATAATTTTATTTGCACTGTTCTCTTTTATGTCTTATGATTTCTGTCACCTTGTCTTGTGTGGCTGCGTGTGTGAGTACCTTAATGGGGCCACTGTTCTTCAGCTCCATGATGGTAACTGAGTAGTTGACTCTTCGTCCGTACGGATCAAATTGTATATTCCCAGTGAGTCCATCCACGCGCACCTGTGGACACAGAGCCCACGTCATATGGAACTAGTTCGAGGTGAATCCAAGTCAAGTCTTCAAGTCTTAGAGTCCAAGATTAAGTTGCAGACAGGACACTCAAATATAAATGAGACAAAAACAAATTAAGCATAAGTAACAAATATGTTAGCTGAGGTTTGTGAGCAGGACCATGCCCCCATTGCCACACCTTTGTTACCCAGAAGCCTTCTTATACCAGCCTAATGCCTCAGTCACTGGTTGAAAGACAGAAAGACCGGTCGCATGTCTGTCCAGTATGTCCCACTCTAGTGTCCACCCCTGCAGATTCTGACCTCAGTCCGGAATTTACCAGCATCCTCCGAGCATTGACAATTCCAAGGTCTTGGTTGCCATAGGATTCCCCAGCACTTCCAACCGTACCTCTACTACAGCTTTTCTACAGCTCCCCCTGGTGGGGACCACCCCGTCCCCGATTCCTCTGTGTTTGATATCATCTTTTCTAATTTCCATACAAATGTATCCCTTCATCCCTGCTTTCTCCTCTTTCCACCTTCACCAGCCCAGATGGTCTCGTGCTTTGCCACAATAGTTCCATACATGCCTTCACCTACGCAAGCAGGCTTCCAAAGCCTCAGAGCCTTCTCATTTGTTTCCCTCTTCTGAGCTATCTTTTTTTTTTAAATAATGTATGCATTCCAAAATCCTTTATGATCGTTCCACCCGGAGAGCAACCTTAGGCTGTGACGAGGAAAGAGCAGAGCTGGAGCAGACCCAAGTGCATTTTATTTACTGCGACCATTTACAAAAAAAGAGATTTCAAATACAGCCTTCTTCAGCATGTTCACACAGCACCAACCAAACGAGTAACTGCGAAACAGCAAAGATAAAAACTAACTGTAGAAAATCACTGCCAATATACATACTTCATTTGAATACAAAAATATATTCTTTATTTGATTTACGTGCACATTTTGATCCTTACGATATATCTTAAAACAGTTACCCCTCCTATTTTCCAACAATGTTCTGCCCCGGAACCTTCTGAAGGGGCCCCGGCTCCCAGGGGACTCTTTTGGCCGGCACACAAAAATGGCGGACACATGAGGCAAGTTCACATTTAAATTTTGTTACACTGTTGTTACATACATGTTCTTTTGTTGCAGGCATCCTCACAATTCTAAACTCCTCAATAAAACTCCCTGTAAAACATTGACTTGTCGTTTCCTTTTATTCTCATTGTAAGTCTAGACTGCTACATTACAAAACTATCCAGTCTAACAACCATTTCAATCCGACCATGCCACTCCTGCTCCTCCAGACCCATGCAAGTGTATGTCAGAGTAGTAGCACTACTCTGACATACACTTTGATACTTGCTACATTATACTACTTATGCCTCACACTTACTCATATTCACAATACGGAGAAGCAACTGATCCTTGGAACTACCTATCTCACCCCCTTTGAACCTTAAAAAATGCATCGACTCACGTTGGGCCTTCACTGAAAAGGGCAATCCAAGGGTGTCCAGAGTTTCACAGAATGGGGGGTGTGCAGGTTGACACAGAGTACTCAAATCACTTTGAGAGGAACGTAACTCGTTAGTTTTATGCACCCATTTAGTACTCCCCAAGTTACAGTAACATACTTTTTATGTTACTGTATTTGTAGGGCTTGTGTGAATGTTGACCAAACTATTGTCAGGCATTTATATTATATTTCTGTGTCATATTTATCATATGGGACACAATATTTTGACGTGTGTACTTGTGTGTACTTTCTCATTATCTGTGAACTGGAACAAACAATCTTAAAGCTGACATGTCATTTGATCAAACCCAAGCAACAGCTTTATAAAGAGTTTAAGAGTTAAACTGTGGACGGAGCTCAGCTGCAAGACAAACAACATGCTTAAAGACATTAAGAAGGATCCTCGCCTCTCGCAGTCTGTTATAGACTAAACTTTCAGGTTTTTATTCCAGGGCAGTAACGAGGTAACGTAACAAGTTCACAAGTTACTTTTAAAAGTTATTTTATTAAAGTTATATGTATGTATTTGTATGTACAGTATATGTGTATATAAATAAAACTCTACATTTTGTAAAATTGGTCAGATCTCAGTATCCAGTAAGTCATTGTTCAAAAGTCAAAGTGAAGTCACATTGATATCGCTCTAGTCATAAACATGCCTAAATCCTGTGCCATTGAGATTCTCTCCTCTTGCTTTGGACTCTGCTCGGAACAATTTTGCAAGGAAGTTTAAACAACAGCTCTTTGTCAGTTAAGTCATTGAGATTTCCTAAAAGCCTCACCTGTTTGAGTGCGCGCTCAATCTCCACCCCCTGGGCCCAAGGCACTGCAGGGTTGGCCAGGCAGTCACCAGTGTTTCCGCGTCGATTCATGTCTATTCTCTGTTTGTAGAGGAAGCGGAAGGCCTCAGTCATCACATGCACCGCATCGTAGGTTAGAGCCGACGTGTACTGAAAAAAAACATGCAGCATGTTCAGGGGGAAACTTTGATTCAATGAAAACATGGAGACATAATTGGGAGCTACAAGCGATCACCATGCCGCTTGGTTTACAAGTATTACTTCACTTTCTCCACTCTGTCAACAATCTACTAGACAACATCACAATATTTCCTTCTCAAGACGGGATGGGACTTAAAATGTAAGCAACTCATCAAAGACCTGTAAAGTGTACATAAGCAAACATAAGGAGATGTTGGTGGGAGAACTTCAAAGTGACCACTTATAAGTAATGAACTGCTACTACACAACTATGAGTTATATATCATAATATTCAATAATGGATGTGCATGAACTCTAGCTGCTGATAAAAACAATATTTTATGAACTTTAAAAACACTGAGAAGCTCTTTCTGAATTGCCACCCGGTTACATGATGTGTGGAAAAGTGTATTTTCTTATTTCTTAAAACATACCATTGTTAAAAGCTGAACAAAGTCAGTATGGCAGAATACAGGAGCATTCACTAAAGTCATTGGGCTCTCAGTAACAATGACGTACACCGTAGGCTTAATCTTGGAACAAGAAGAGTAGATTCTCTGGAGCAGTTTGTCCTCACAGATGTTTACAGTTGACTGGACTATTGAACTTGGGTTGGGGAGCAGGAAAGACTCAGAACATCAGTCTTTCAATATTATTATGTAGCAAATCTCAAATCAATTTCTGAAGGCCTTGAAAGCTTGGCACTCACTCTGATGCGGGCGTCGGCTCCTGGGTACTCCTTCTCCTCTAGAGCCTCCCATTTCTGGTCAAACTTGGCCACGACAGCATCGTCAAAGTCCACGATCTGAAAACCAGACACGTTTGCTCCTCCATACTGGATCTTAGACAGGTCTCCATCCAAGAAACCCTATCCAAATGCATACAGAAACACAGGGTAAGTCAAGGGGTTTTCACATCATATTAATAGTTAGTATTTATAGTTGTAGGAATATTAGGTTAACTTCTACAATTTGCTTGGAGGGCCTTGTGCCCTCCAGACCGGTGAACTTTGGAACGGTTCTGTTGATGGCAGAATGCATTTCTATGATAAAGTCCTGGGTTGAATAGATTTCCTACATGAGCAGCTGGCTCATGAATATGTTCTTGATCATTACAATTAGGCCAAGTTTGTGACAGTGTACGCAGTGCTAAAACTAAAGTAAACCGGAAACAACTTTTAGATTATCATCAGCCATTTCTGCATGAAGTTCACTTCTTTGCACTTCTACATCGCGTTTTAACATCTCTTTATGTGGCTGAAAAGTCTCTTTGCAGGTCACATTCCACACACAACAATCAGCCGATCTGCACAATTTCAACACAGAAACATAGGGCCATGCCATAACATTATTGCACAACCCCAATAAAGTGCTTGTGTGGGTCAAATGTCAAGAATACATTACACCTGCCCAATAAGAATGAATGCAATACAGCATAATAAAGACAATTTCAAGAATAATGAATTAAAAATGAGTCCTACTATCTGACTTGTTAAGCAAAGCAACAGTGTGTTTGACTGCAAGATATCGTCTCCCTGGAGGCAAGATATCGTCTCCCTGGAGGCAAGATATCGTCTCCCTGGAGGCAAGATATCGTCTCCCTGGAGGCAAGATATCGTCTCCCTGGAGGCAAGATATCGTCTCCCTGGAGGCAAGATATCGTCTCCCTGGAGGCAAGATATCGTCTCCCTGGAGGCAAGATATCGTCTCCCTGGAGGCAAGATATCGTCTCCCTGGAGGCAAGATATCGTCTCCCTGGAGGCAGCAGCTTGTGTTCGCTGTCTTTGTGATTCTCTATCTGCACATGGCCACTTTCTTCTGTGGAAGCACTCGACATGGAAGTGGACCAACTACGTCCAACAGGCTGCTGGGGCCTCTTTAGGGGGGACATGTGAGTGTCATTTATAATGTTATGGTGCTTTCTGGGGAATCTTTCTCGAATTAATGGGGCCCTTTTCATAGAGACAGTCACTATTAAATGACTGTGCTGTCCTCGGGGGGCCTTTCAACTCAGCAGTTGCCAGGCTGGCCTATTGCATTGTGGCGTCTCTGGGTGCAGGAAGACACCAGGGGAAGAAGTTCTTAATCTGGGGAAGAAGTTCTTAATCTGGGGAAGAAATTCTTAATCTGGACAAGAATCACATGAAACCATAAAGAACTAGATGTGATAAATGAACAGCACTGAGTCTTACTTTCTCAGGCCTTCTCAGTTGTGAACAATGTTTCTCAAACTGATATTATCACTCTTTGCTGGACAAAGTGATGGTTGTATTTAGTTATATGTTATACAAGTCTGTAACATAATATACATTGTGTTAGTTATCATTTGTTAATTTACAAGCTGCAAAACGTCGAATCATGGCGCGCACATGACTAGCTACAGTACTACGCCATTCTGCCAAATATGCCTTTAAAATCTCAATTTCAGCCACTAAAATCCAAAAGACGAGGAGCAAGACGCTGTGAGGGAGTAAACACAAAAAAAAGTAAAGCTTCGGAAGCTAAACAATCAAAGTTGATGGACTCTGCGTAAAACAGAGCCAGACTCACAAGCTGCTAATACTAACGTGGCTCCTGAAGTGACGAGCCCTGTGGGGCAGATGGAGGAGAGGACATTTTTACATGTGTCAAGTGTAAACAAACCTTCTCTGGTCATATTCACTGCAGCTAGTTTGGGTAAGAAAATGATTAGAGGTTGTAGTAAACGAGAGGCTCTTGAGGTTGTTATGCAGTCGATAGAAGAGGAGCTCAGCAACCAAGATGAAGAGGAAAATGGGAATTCAAACGTAAGGTGCACACCAGACAGGTGACAGATCCTGGGATAGAGGTCAATAAGGGCACACTCTGGACCCATGAGTAGACTGAGAGCCACCAAAGTTACAAAGTCATCAGTAACAAGTTGTTTTACCTCACTCCTCAGAAAGAAGCTGACCTTTGTGGATAAAAAGGGCGGAGCAAACATGAGATGGCATCCAAACTCGTCTAACCAGCCAAGGTAATTAGAATATGTGGGGCATGAATAGTTTTCTTTCCTGATGAGTTGGCAATGATAATGTCCCAGTTTCTTGCATTCCAAGTGTCCCCTGTAAGATCTTCCTCCTTCAGCTCTCATCAAACTCTTCACTCTCCTTTTCACCATTGTCCTTCACTTCACTCTTTCTCTTCCCCACTGACCTCCTTTATTTCCTATTTGCTCTTCTTGCCTCCTTCTCGTCACTCTCCTTCTTGCCACTCTCCTCCTCTTTCTCGTCGTCCAACTTATCAATTTCCTTATCCAACACCTTGTCCATACTGATGCTGTGGTCCTCTTTGGAAGAACGGTTCATGCCATGGATGGAGCATGGCAGAGACAGTCGGGGAAGGAGATGGATGAACCGGTATGTGTTTGGTGCACGTGTGGTTGCGGGGCTTCGGTTAAAGACGGGGATGCTCCATCACACGTGCACTGAACCCAAAACCAGATTGTGTAAAATATTTGAAACAGTTCCTTCCCCATCATCTCCTTGCCTGCTCTTGGTACCAATCCTCTCAAAGTCCTGGATTCTCTGGTGACGGTCAATTGAATAACTAAAATAACTGAAAAGAGACAATTATTCAAAGAGAGTTTTTCTCTCTCTGAGTCTCTGTTTTGTATTTTTCTGAGCAGCACTTCTGCCTCTGCTGGTGTTTAGAGCTTTAAAGTCCCCAGAAGAGTTGCTGGATGTGAGAAGCCATGCCTCAGTTTCTCCCTGTGTGTTCCTCACAGACGTGGCAAAACTTTGCTCGTTGCTGACTGTGCAATAAAAACCTTCTTGCTTTTGTACTGGAGGTCTCCTTTAACTTGTTCAGCCTTTATGATGCGCTTCTCACAGTGGTTCAGAAACATCTTCCTCTGGTTTATTAGCTTCTGGACTTTGTTGGCCCAGGTGATGAGCTCTTTCTATAGTGAAGGGACCACAACTCCAGTGCCAGATATAAGTTCTGGAATTATCTTCAGGAGGAGGCCTTCTGTGTTGTCCCACTTCCACAAATCTGATATTATTTCGGCATGACCTGGACTCCAAATCCAGGATCTTGTTTTTCATATTCTTGTTCTCAACCTGGAGTTTAACCAATCCTCTCGTAGCTCATCCACAATATCCCAGATATGCTGCTCGGCCTCAGAGCCTTGTGCGCCGCCTCCTTTTCCTGCCACTTTCAGCTCCAGTATTTCTTCTCCAATTCTGGCGAATTGGGGTTCATTATTCTCAGTTCTGACTTCAGTTATTAATGACACCATATCACACTCTATTTCAAGCAACATAAGGCCCACCTGTTGTAAACTTATGTCCTCTCGTCCGTACTATGCGAGCCCGGTAGGTCCCCACCAGAGATGGAGCTCAGCTATGTGGTGGTGGGCAGTCCCTCTGAAGCTGCGCTAGCATTAGCATCATTAGCTTGTGGGGAATGCAGAGGTTCTAGTCAGTTTTGATTATTTAGCCCCCAAAGCATCACCTCCCTCAGAGTTAAGTCATCTCTTACAGCATCTTGCTCTTCGGGTTATGGGTCAAAAGGAGATATAAAAAAAGATATTGGGAGCAGGGCGTGGCAACTATACCCAGAAGTCTCTGAAATGAGCTTTCATAGCTATGATCTGGAACAAGCATGCCCTCTGGCATTATGTAACTGTCCTGCTAAATAGACAAATAAATAAAATAATGTTTTTTATGCATATCATTATGAACAATAACAAATATTTTGATGATCGTCATTTGAATTTTAAATTGGAAGTTTTACTTTTACATAATACATACAATATATTTTGTCTGGAAAATGTTGGCTGCATTATGCATTGGAAATGAAATATTTTTAGTCTTGACTTGCATCGATAAACAGGAGGGAAATAAGAGATACACATAGTGGCTAGCTTTGTTTTGCTAAGCATGTGGGCTATGTATTTATATACTCTTTTGTCCAATCA
Source organism: Eucyclogobius newberryi (assembly GCF_026437365.1). Taxonomy (NCBI): domain Eukaryota; kingdom Metazoa; phylum Chordata; class Actinopteri; order Gobiiformes; family Gobiidae; genus Eucyclogobius; species Eucyclogobius newberryi. The sequence continues at coordinate 1,303,687 of NW_027316056.1, forward strand.
AATCACTCAAAAGCATTCCAGCAGCCAAAAGTGAGCCAGGCTGCTTTGGAAGCTAAATCTCTCATGGCCCACTTTGGATTGTTTAAATGGGCTGGTACAGTTTACTTCAGACAGAGGAGACATTTTTGGACCGTACCGATCTGCTCCAAAGTGATCCAGTGAAAGCATAGCTATTGGTCAGGGGCCCTTTTACTCTTTGTTAGCACCCTTCTACACTTTGGTTAGGGGGACTTGGATGCATTTAGTCAATTGTCTTACCAAGTTGCCAATGATGTAGTGGTATCCTTTGACATGTCTCCCGATGGTGATTACCTGTAGGAAGAAATTCCACATCTATTTAAGTATCTTACTCAAGCACTCTCAAATGGCTCCACCAGCGCACATGATCATTTAGAACATCCTTTAACATAAGATTCCAGGCCTCACCTGCTCCAGGATGTCTTTGACTTTGTCCTGTTCACAGTCCAGGATGATGCGTCGCTCCTTCCTGATCTCCAGGTCCTGAAAAAGAAGCTCAGCTAAGCTACTTATACATGAGGTCCTCCACTAGACCAGACCTAGACTTACTCAGGACTAGCCCTGGGCATTACACTGACTGGACTTGGACTAGTCGTGGCCCATTCTCGGTATAGAGCTTTTCTGGCTCTGGATCAGACCAGCTCCTTCACTGGACCAGATCTGGATCAAATTTGAACAAATCCCAGGCCAGAATTGGAAAAGATTTTGGACAGACCTGAAAATAACCTAGACCTGATTTGCGCAAGGCCAGGATTTTCTTTGGCCCCAACCTTGACTGGGCCAGACCAGTATATAACTTGAACCTGATTGGAACCAGACCTGGACTATATTTGGACTAGATTAAATTAGATTAGATTAGCCTTTATTGCTCCCGTAGGGAAATTGGTCCTCTGTATTTGACCCATCCTTAAATTGTAGCTTGGGCACTCAAGGGCAGTGATCACTGCTGTGCAGCTCCTTAGGATCCATCTCCAACTCTTGAACTTTGCTTTGTCATGACCATCGCTGGAGGATTTTACCTATTGTGCCTGTTTTGGGTTGATGAGGGAAACCGGAGCACCTGGAGGAAACCAACCCAGTCACAGGGAGAAACATTCAAACTCCACACAGAGAGGCGCAGGAGGCGGCCTTCTTGCTGTGAGGCAAAAGTGCTAGCCACTCTACCACCGTGCCGCCATTTAGATCAGACCTGGATCAAATTTCAATAGTTATGGGCGGATTGATAGTAAAATATCTACATGTTGAATGTGGTATACATACAGAAGTATACATTTTCATGCTAATATACAGGCCTATGGGGCGGCAGTAGTTCAGTGGTAGAGTGCTCGTCTTCTGATCCAAAAGTCGGCGGTTCAACTCCCCGCTCGTTCAGAGCGGTCAGATCCACTGGCCTGCAGGTTGACGGTGCGATTGCAGCTGCCTCATGTAAATACTGCCGTTGTGTCCTTGGGCGAGACACTTAACCCAACTCGCCCCCCAGTGTCTGTGAACACTGGTGTGTGATTGTGTGTGTGAATGTGTGACTGGTTCCTTGATGTAAAAGCGCTTTGAGTACCTTGACGGTAGAAAAGCGCTATATAAATGTGACCATTTTACCACAAAACATTTGCCTACTTATTGCAGTGTTTTTGAAATACGTTGTCATGTTGTGGTGGAGAGAAAATAATGATGCATTGCCTTCCTTAGCCAAGATCAAATTCTTTATAGTCGAGGTGTTTCTGTTCTATACACCCAGCCTGTTGGTTTCAAATCAATATCATAAAACTTGTCATGGTATTACTTGTGTAAGCGACTACAGATGACAGAATGGGCTTTTCGTTGATAGATAGATCACATTCCCTTTTTTGCAAGTTCACATATCATTTGAACATTTCAAGTAGACCTGTATGAGATTTGGACCAGACTCGGACCAAACTTAAAGCTCACCTGGAACAGCGAGCGGTACGCTTCATCTTTCCGCTCGTCTTTCAGCTCTCCAACATTTATCGCCGTCACAACCCATTTTTTCTCAGCCGCAGTGTCCAAAATGACCTGCAGAGTAGACAACCCTAAACACAGCAAAAACAACTGAGTTTATAAATCCATTTCAGTAATTATCTTTTTAAGTTCTATGAAGTATTAAGTCATCTGCAAATGCTTTGTTTCATTTTGGAAAAAGGTAAATAGACAAACTGAATGGATATGACTGATGTATACCTCTCCTTGGACATACAGACACTGATGCTGGTGAAGAGGATGATATGAAGACGCTGAGGAGGCTAATGAGTCTGCTGCTAGAGAGAGAGTCATCGAAATGAATACACAGGGATCAGGCGGTGATTGGCAGACAGGTGAACAGGGTGGACGATTTAGTCTTCCAGGTTTCAATACCTCTGTCACTGTCATAGAGATAGGCAAATTTCTCCCACTTGTAGTACTCCACCAGGGACACCAGGGGGCCCTTAATGTCTGGCCTCATTTGCAGGACAAATTGGTTGGTGCCCTCGATGGGGAAGGAGGGCGTGATGAAGGAAACATGGAGCGTCTCACAGAACGAAGTTATGGTGTTCACCGACTTCTTGTCGTAGAATCCAAATATGGCAAAAACACCACGAGAAAACTGGGAACAAACTGGAGAAGAGGGAGTTTTTATCAGGTTATGAATGAAATTCTGCAAACTGCAGCCAGGTTTCAACTGCCCCCCTCATAGAGCGCTCTGAACTGTGAACTGTGTCTCTGAACAGAGGCAGTGCTTTGATACGTGAGCAACTGAATAAAACCTAAATTGTACCGGAATTATAGGCTATTTTTAATCATGACGTCAAATGATGACATTTCAGTGATTAACAAAAAGGCATTGAGTAATATAGTAAGTTTGTGGCACTGTGTGATGTGGCTAAAGTGACAGGAAAAGGAGTCCCAGTTACTCCCAGCCTTTATTTCTTTCCACTCCAAAGCCTCTACCCTGCGTTTTAACATCTTTTTGTGTAATGCATTGGTTTTGGATATTGTTAGATGCATTATGACTGGGAAATCTCACATATACCGTGAGTGCCACGCTAGCTTTGATTTGCTAAGATAAGATAAGATAATCCTTTATTGTCCACACATGGGGAAATTTCATTGATACAACGCAGTAGATACAGAGCTAAGCAAGTGGGTTCAACAACGAAAGTAGAAAGAGATCAAGAAATGATTATTTTCCGTTTATGTTAGCTTTTTGCCTTCTTTGTTTCTGAGTCTGCGTTCTCTCTTATCTAATCATCTCACTAAAATGCCAGTGGAAACATGGCTTACAACAGTGAGACGTGATTTCAATATAAGCACTGTGTTTCTAATGAAACAAACACCTGTCTATAAATCTGTGGCATAGTTTCTGTTTAATTTTAAATGTACTACTTTTCCCACTGGACTTTTTATGTAGTAACAGAAGTCCAGAAATCACCATTTTAGAGATTTGAAGTGTCTGCTGAGACATAACTGTTCTTATTTGCTCACCTCTGTTTTTTTCACTGTAGCCCCACGAGGCAACTGCTAATGTGATTTTGGGTGTAACAAAAAAATGTAATTGAATCTCTGGAATGCAGGAAGGGGACAGAAGGTCAGGCGGTTTTCCATTAAGGAGGAGGCTGCCTTTTATGCAAGTGGTTGTTCCAGATATATAATATAATATATATATAAGCTTATGTTATACTAGATTTGAGGAGTTTCCAGATTTGGCCACAGTGGATCTCCCAGGCGTCTGCACTGGCTCTATTGATTCTGTAATAAACCTTTAATATACAGAAGCTAGCGTCAACGGGTGTGCGTGCGTACGTGTGTGTGCGTGCGTGTGCGTACGTGTGCGTGCGTGTGCGTACGTGTGCGTGCGTGTGCGTACGTGTGCGTACGTGTGCGTGCTTGTGCGTACGTGTGCGTGCGTGTGCGTACGTGTGCGTGTGCGTGCATGTGCGTGCGTGTGCGTACGTGTGCGTGTGCGTACGTGTGCGTGCGTGTGCGTACGTGTGCTTGCGTGTGCGTGCATGTGCGTGCGTGTGCGTACGTGTGCGTGCGCATGCGTACGTGTGCGTGCGTGCGTGTGTGTGCGTGCGGTACTTACAGATGAATACCTTTACACATTTGTATAATATAGAGCATGTTAGGGAGGATGAGATATGGCTATGTGGGAATGTTGTGTAATATCCCTTCAGCATCTGTGTCCCCACATTTGAATAAAACACGCCTGAATAAAATATTGATTTGCTGGATAGCTTTGCCAGACTCTAAGACCAAAAAGAGTGTAAAATATAAACCTAAAAGGGTCTTTTCTGATCTAAAGACACATAATTCTAGAATAAACTTTGGATAAGTAATGAGTATGGTTCTGTGCATACGTCGGTGGAAACGATTCAGTTGTAGTAATCTGGACTCTGTTTTTGAAAAACAAGACATTTCAAAGTCATTAGTGTGTTTAGTTTATACGTTTGGATCAGCTCCTCCCATGTTGTAGGCACAGATTTTAAGTAGGGATTCTTAACTTCCTCCCAATGACTCAACCGTCTGTCATCTGCCAGTAAAGCCAGCACAGGAATCGCACAACATTAATCTCATATTTTTCCATTGAGCTTCATATTCTGGATCACACCAGCAACGCTCTGATCTGAGCTGAAATAAAGTAATTTTTCCAATTTCTTCTGTATCTTACATTCTTATCTTATCAGCCCCAGCAAGTGAGGCTTAACCTGCCTCTTCCTCACACAGGGCTGAGTAACAGCGGCGTCCTCCAAGTCTACTCTCAAATGACTTGACCTTTCGTCAACTCAGAGTGTTTGGGGTCTTGACATTGAGGGACCTTTGTTTGTGGGTGATGCTTTGAGCATTCGTTACAGAGAAATGTCCCCCATGGGTGACCAATAAACAAATAGAAAATAATATATAATCATGAAAATGTTTAGATGAAGAGGATCACTCACAGCAGTTGGTGACAGCAAAGCTGTTGGTGACCTCCAGGTTGTCTATGTGCGGTGTCAGGCGGAAGTCTGCCATACCGAACTGAACCATCCCCACTCGAAACGCACTGTACTCCTGGTCAGCTCCTCGCGGGAACAGGCCCCCTGCAGGACACAAGAGAGACACAAGAGAGACATAAGAGAGACATAAGAGAGACGAGACAGAAAGTCAATGAGGAGAGAGACAGAGAGAGAGAGTGTAACATATATGTGTATTAACCGATTTCAACATGTTATACCTCATTACGATCGCTTTCACAGTAGTACGTGTGTTATTACTTTTGACATTTGAACAACTTGTACGTTTTGCAGAATTTTAGAAAGTATTAGTACTTTTTCCCCATTTAAATGAATTTGGGCATTATGAGTGTCTGCGGAATTCTTTAGACTTTATTCTTTAGACTCTCTTTAGAGAGAGAGAGAGAGAGAGAGAAATGGGGTTGGAGGGAGAGACGCAGACACTCTGCGTCTCTCCCTCTAACCCCAACATCCCCCTCCCTCTCTTCCCCCTCCCGTGTGTCTCTCTCTCTCTCATATATGTATATATATATATATATATATATATATATATATATATATATATATATATATATATATATATATATATATATATGTATATGAGAGAGAGAGAGAAACAGAGAAGGAGAGAGTAAGTAAATGTTATTTATACAGCACCTTTCACAGACAGAAGTCACAAAGTGCTTCACAAAAGAGAGAATAAAACAATAAAAACATAAACAAACTTACAGTGATCAATACATATACAACAATAAACAGTCAAATCAGCCGCTAAAGCAAAAGTAATTAAAAGGCTCGACTAAATAAAAAGGTTTTGAGCTTTAAAAGCAACAACAGAGTCCAGTGACCGTAGCAACAACAGAGTCCAGTGACCGTAGCAACAACAGAGTCCAGTGACCGTAGCAACAACAGAGTCCAGTGACCGTAGTTACAACAGAGTCCAGTGACCGTAGCAACAACAGAGTCCAGTGACCGTAGCAACAACAGAGTCCAGTGACCGTAGCAACAACAGAGTCCAGTGACCGTAGCAACAACAGAGTCCAGTGACCGTAGCAACAACAGAGTCCAGTGACCGTAGCAACAACAGAGTCCAGTGACCGTAGCAACAACAGAGTCCAGTGACCGTAGCAACAACAGAGTCCAGTGACCGCAGCAACAACAGAGTCCAGTGACCGTAGCAACAAGATTCCAGTGACCGTAGCAACAACAGAGTCCAGTGACCGTAGCAACAACAGAGTCCAGTGACCGTAGCAACAACAGAGTCCAGTGATTGTAGCAACAACAGAGTCCAGTGACCGTAGCAACAACAGAGTCCAGTGACCGTAGCAACAACAGAGTTCAGTGAGCGTAGCAACAACAGAGTCCAGTGACCGTAGCAACAACAGAGTCCAGTGACCGTAGCAACAACAGAGTCCAGTGACCGTAGCAACAAGAGTCCAGTGACCGTAGCAACAACAGAGTCCAGTGACCGTAGCAACAACAGAGTCCAGTGACCGTAGTTACAACAGAGTCCAGTGACCGTAGCAACAAGAGTCCAGTGACCGTAGCAACAACAGAGTCCAGTGACCGTAGCAACAAGAGTCCAGTGACCGTAGCAACAACAGAGTCCAGTGACCGTAGCAACAACAGAGTCCAGTGACCGCAGCAACAACAGAGTCCAGTGACCGTAGCAACAACAGAGTCCAGTGACCGTAGCAACAACAGAGTCCAGTGACCGTAGCAACAACAGAGTCCAGTGACCGTAGCAACAACAGAGTCCAGTGACCGTAGCAACAACAGAGTCCAGTGACCATAGCAACAACAGAGTCCAGTGACCGTAGCAACAACAGAGTCCAGTGACCGTAGCAACAACAGAGTCCAGTGACCGTAGCAACAACAGAGTCCAGTGACCGTAGCAACAACAGAGTCCAGTGACCGTAGCAACAACAGAGTCCAGTGACCGTAGCAACAACAGAGTCCAGTGACCGTAGCAACAACAGAGTCCAGTGACCGCAGCAACAACAGAGTCCAGTGACCGTAGCAACAAGATTCCAGTGACCGTAGCAACAACAGAGTCCAGTGACCGTAGCAACAACAGAGTCCAGTGACCGTAGCAACAACAGAGTCCAGTGACCGTAGCAACAACAGAGTCCAGTGACCGTAGCAACAACAGAGTTCAGTGAGCGTAGCAACAACAGAGTCCAGTGACCGTAGCAACAACAGAGTCCAGTGACCGTAGCAACAACAGAGTCCAGTGACCGTAGCAACAACAGAGTCCAGTGACCGTAGCAACAAGAGTCCAGTGACCGTAGCAACAACAGAGTCCAGTGACCGTAGCAACAACAGAGTCCAGTGACCGTAGTTACAACAGAGTCCAGTGACCGTAGCAACAAGAGTCCAGTGACCGTAGCAACAACAGAGTCCAGTGACCGTAGCAACAAGAGTCCAGTGACCGTAGCAACAAGAGTCCAGTGACCGTAGCAACAACAGAGTCCAGTGACCGTAGCAACAACAGAGTCCAGTGACCGCAGCAACAACAGAGTCCAGTGACCGTAGCAACAACAGAGTCCAGTGACCGTAGCAACAACAGAGTCCAGTGACCGTAGCAACAACAGAGTCCAGTGACCGTAGCAACAACAGAGTCCAGTGACCGTAGCAACAACAGAGTCCAGTGACCGTAGCAACAACAGAGTCCAGTGACCGTAGCAACAACAGAGTCCAGTGACCGTAGCAACAACAGAGTCCAGTGACCGTAGCAACAACAGAGTCCAGTGACCGTAGCAACAACAGAGTCCAGTGACCGTAGCAACAACAGAGTCCAGTGACCGTAGCAACAACAGAGTCCAGTGACCGTAGCAACAACAGAGTCCAGTGACCGTAGCAACAACAGAGTCCAGTGACCGTAGCAACAACAGAGTCCAGTGACCGTAGCAACAACAGAGTCCAGTGACCGTAGCAACAACAGAGTCCAGTGACCGTAGCAACAACAGAGTCCAGTGACCGTAGCAACAACAGAGTCCAGTGACCGTAGCAACAACAGAGTCCAGTGACCGTAGCAACAACAGAGTCCAGTGACCGTAGCAACAACAGAGTCCAGTGACCGTAGCAACAACAGAGTCCAGTGACCATAGCAACAACAGAGTCCAGTGACCGTAGCAACAACAGAGTCCAGTGACCGTAGCAACAACAGAGTCCAGTGACCGCAGCAACAACAGAGTCCAGTGGAAGATCATTCTAGAGTCTGGAACAGCCTGGAAGGTTCTGTCTCCTCTGGTCAGAAAACGAGTGCGAGGAACCAACAGTTTCTGATCCAAAGACCTCAGTGAGCGAGGGGGAGTGCACGGTTTAATCAGATCGCTGATGTACAAAGGGACCTGACCATGCAAAGCTCTAAAAGTCAGGACTAGAATTTTAAACTGTTTCCATGGAGACCGGCTCCAGTGTAGGGCTCTGAGGGTGAAATGTGGCCCTTCTATTTGTGCGGGTCAAGATCCTCGCTGCAGAGTTCTGGACCAGCTGCAGACGAGAGAGTTCCTTCTTGTTTAGACAGGAAAACAAACTGTTACAATCGTCTAAAAGTGAAGAATTATGAATTATAAGTTCCAGATCATTTTGAGACACCATTTTCTTGAGTTTAGAGATTTTCCTCAACTGAAAGAAACAGTTCCTCGTCAACAGCTGGAGTGGTGCTCTAAAGACATGTCTTTGTCAAAGACAACACCCAAATTTCTAAGACTTTAGCAGTCTGACCTAAAACACCCAAGTACTGGTTTATCCCTGGAATGGCATCATCAGGGGCAGTAATCAGAGTTTCTGTTTTGTCAGCATTTAGCTGCAGAGTTTTGACTCAGCCGTTGTTTTATTTGCACTAAACAACTGACCAAGGAGTTCAGCTTCTGGATCTCAGAAGGTTTAAAAGAGCTGAATATCGTCATGAACAGGTGGTAGGAGACATCTCTAAACTCTTTAATGATCATTTCCAGGGGGATAATATAAAGTAAAAATAAGACAGGACCTAAAACGGAGCCCTGAGGAACACTACAAAGCAGATCAGCTGAATCAGAAGTTATTTGGTTTGCAGCAACACTAAAGCTCCGACCGGATAAATATGAGGAAAACCAATGAAGAACTGACCCTGATCGTCCTCATAATGTCACTGGACACTTTTAGCAAAGCTGTTTCCATAGAATGATGTTTGCGGAAACCAGATTGAAAAGAGACGTGAATGTTAGACTGATCTCTAGGATAAAGAGAGATACAGACACAGAGAGAGAGAGAGGGACATAGAGAAAGAGAGAGAAAACAGAGAAGAGAGGGAGAGAGACAGAGTGACAGAGAGAGACGGTTAAATAGAGAGAGGGAGAGAGACAAACAAATAAACAAACAAACAAACATAAGAGAGAAACAGAGAGAGAGAGTGAGAGAGAGAGACACAGAGACACAGAGACATAGCGAGAGGGAGAGAGAAGAGACACATAGTAACATAGAGCGAGAGGGAGAGAGAGACATAGAGGAAGAGAGACAGACGCTTCTGTGAAGCCCAGAGAAAGTAGGTCATTTGCTTGTGAAGGAGCTTCAGGAGTTTTATTTCAGTCCCAGTCTTTTCTGTGTCTCCGGGGCTTTGAAATGTCTTTGAAATGTTCATCCTCTCCGCTACCCTGAGGGGCCAAGCTTCTCCAGGAGCAGGCCGGGGCGCAGCACCCACAGGCCCCGCTGTGTGCGCTCTGTGGCGGCCAGGGGCCCGCACATACACCGCTCTGTGGCGGCCAGGGGCCCGCACATACACCGCTCTGTTCCACTTGAATGACCCGGAGAACACATCACACATACAGATGCAGTGATTTCACTGAGCGCTGCTGCAACATGATCCGTAAGGCCCCATCTTCTGCCCTGGTGCCACCGGGCAAGACACAGCGCACATATGCAAATCCTTTTACATTCAATATGTCTATTGTTTATTGTACAATAGTGCAGCTACAAAGGCTCTACACGAAGAGGGGCCACTGCTCCTCTTCGACCCGGAGAAACCCCGCATTCATTCCCCGTGGATCCGTGCCGTGTGCACCAGGCTCACGCACGTCTCTGTCCCTGTTGAACGCTATGGCAGTGCGCGAGGCCCCGCGTGCACGCGCCGCGACATTACAGGCGCAAATGAAGGCGCAACTCAGAGAAACATGAACATGAAACACAGGCCGAGGACATGCTTTATCTGTGACCGCAGCAGTGCTGCAAAGGGTTGGCTCACGGTGCTGAAGACGTGCACGACTCACCGATTTGGACGCTCGGAGATCCGCAAGACGCGTGGCGCCACAGCAGAGACAGCAAAGACAGCAGAGACAGGGGCAGAGACAGGGGCAGAGACAGGGGCAGAGACAGGGGCAGCTCCATGGCGGAGACTCGTCCAAAATGCAGAGCTCCGAGTGTTTCTGAGTGCAGTCCTGCTTCACGCCATCACGCCGAAAGGAGACGCGTGTGTGCGGTCGCGTGCTCTCCTCAAAGGAATGCGCGTGCCGCCGCTGCAGCTGCGGGGGGCGCGCGCCGCGGACTAGGCAGAACCATGGACAGCGCCACTCTGCCGAGGATAACGCGATGATGCGCTCATGGAGAAAGGAGCGCAAACATCCACAAAGCTTGGCCCAGATCCCTGAGCCCGCTCCCCGTGTCCCACACCGTCAACAGAGCCCGCCCTGGTTCTGATGAAGCGGGTCAGGCCTGTATGTATGCACATGCACATGCACATGCACGCACACGCCACGCACGCGCGCACGCACCACGCACGCACCACGCACCAGGTTGCAAGCTTTCACTGAGCCTAATTAAAGATTCAGATGAAATACAACTACAGCTATAAAACGTGTCTTTTTCTCTCGTTGAAAGTAACAGAACTCATTTGAAAGTGTGTCCTGGGGCGCTGGAGGAGAGCCGTGCGCCCCAAGGCCCGGGAGCATGCACTTCCCCCGTACGTCCACGAGAGGGCGGCACAGCACAGCACCCTCTCCCTGTCGTGGCGTCTGCGCTTCTAAAATGCTACCATGTTGTCTTTGCCTGACGTGTTTGTAACCCATGTTGTAACCGCACAGACACAGCTTGAGCGCAGCGGATTGGTAATGATCCAAACATTTCCTGAGCACTGCCTGCACTTGTTCCTCCTGCATCAGGTCTCTATGATGTAATCTGACTCGAACTGTTGCTACGTAACGTGTTTACATAACGTGTTATACATGAAATGGCATGTCATGATGGTTTATTGAGTCTGACGTGGCATCCATTTTTGTATTTGAATGTCTGCGTAATGACGCAGACACTATATGTTCTGTTGCTTTTGAGTGTCAACTTCTTAACGCTTTAACCGATTTCAACAAGTTGTACCTCATTACGATCGCTTTCACAGTATTACGTGTGCTATTACTTTTGACATTTGAACAACTTGTACTTTTTGCAGTATTTTCAAAAGTATTACTACTTTTTCCCCATTGAAATTAATGTGGCATTAGAATTATTATTCTTTAGACTTTATTCTTTAGGCTTTATTCTTTAGACTTACACACATGTAGTACTCTTACACACATGTAGTACTCTTACACACATGTAGTACTCTTACACACATGTAGTACTCCTCTTACACACATGTAGTACTCTTACACACATGTAGTACTCTTACACACATGTAGTACTCTTACACACATCTAGTACTCTTACACACATGTAGTACTTTTACACACATGTAGTACTCTTACACACATGTAGTACTCTTACACACATGTAGTATTCCTCTTACACACATGTAGTACTCTTACACACATGTAGTACTCTTACACACATGTAGTACTCTTACACACATGTTGTACTCTTACACACATGTAGTACTCTTACACACATGTAGTACTCCTCTTACACACATGTAGTACTCTTACACACATGTAGTACTCTTACACACATGTAGTACTCTTACACACATGTAGTACTCTTACACACATGTAGTACTACTTACACACATGTAGTACTCTTACACACATGTAGTACTCTTACACACATGTAGTACTCTTACACACATGTAGTACTCCTCTTACACACATGTAGTACTCTTACACACATGTAGTACTACTTACACACATGTAGTACTCTTACACACATGGAGTACTCTTACACACATGTAGTACTCTTACACACATGTAGTACTCTTACACACATGTAGTACTCCTCTTACACACATGTAGTACTCTTACACACATGTAGTACTCTTACACACATGCAGTACTCTTACACACATGTAGTACTTTTACACACATGTAGTACTCCTCTTACACACATGTAGTACTCTTACACACATGTAGTACTCTTACACACATGTAGTACTACTTACACACATGTAGTACTCTTACACACATGTAGTACTCTTACACACATGTAGTACTCTTACACACATGTAGTACTACTTACACACATGTAGTACTCTTACACACATGTAGTACTCTTACACACATGTAGTACTCTTACACACATGTTGTACTCTTACACACATGTAGTACTACTTACACACATGTAGTACTCTTACACACATGGAGTACTCTTACACACATGTAGTACTCTTACACACATCTAGTACTCTTACACACATGTTGTACTCTTACACACATGTAGTACTCTTACACACATGTAGTACTCTTACACACATGTAGTACTCTTACACACATGTAGTACTCTTACACACATGTAGTACTCTTACACACATGTACTTTTACGCAAGAACGCAGACACTCGCTTCAGCCATTGCATAATATCTAATTTCACTTTAATCTACAATGGAATATTCCTAGACAAATGAGGGATTACGCCAAATTATCACTTAAGATAAAATAAGATAAGATAAACCTTTATTTGTTCACACAATGGGGAGATTTCAGACACAATGGGAAAATTTCGGAAAAAAGTTTGAACACAAAATAAATGAAATTACTCTCTAATAATTGATTAACTCCCTGCGAAATGTAACTTGACCGTCCACAAAATGCCTTCTATAGAGAACACATAGTTTCAGAATGAAGTTCCATCCATACATTTTTTTCCTGCTTATCCAGGACCGGGTTGCACAGGCAGCAGTCTAAACTCCCAGACATCCCCTAGGCAAGGCCGCGTCCGGGCCACCTCAGCTGGAGCAGCAGCGGCTCTACTCTGGGCTCCTCTCATGTGACTGAGCTCCTCACCCTATCTCTAAGGGAGTGCCCAGTCGTCCTGCAGAGGAAACTAGTTTCAACCGTTTGTATCCTTGATCTGGTCCTTTCGGTCAATAACACAGCTCAGGAAGCAGAAGGAGGTGGCACACAGGGCCGGTGATAGAGAGCGGATTTAGCAGGGAGGTGTCGAGAGCTACATCGCAGTACAATACGCCTCTGAAGCAGCAGTTCTCCAATAACATCCCCGCCTCTGTCAGTACATTTACATGCAAACGAAAAAAACAAATTGTTGCTTTAATCCGATACAATCAGACATCTTCGTGTGCATGTAAACACCTTACTCCAATAGAAATCGGCGTTAAAAATGTCCGATTGAGACACCCAGATGATGCGGTTGTGTTCGGTTTCCTCGTGCCATGTATACAGCTTAATCACACTGAAACGGCCCACGCTGACGTATGACCCCGGAACAAAATGTGTTTGGGTCCCAAGGACAAGACAACTTTTCCACTTCTTATCACCACTTGTGTGATGGAATCTGAGCAGATCATTGTAATATAGTTCTTGGTGGTCGGTGATCACTGACTTCCTGACGGATCGGAGGCGGTGTGTGCGGCTGGGGAAGAATATCTGAGACACTTTAACTATCAGCACAGGGGCTCCACAGGGCTGTGTATTTTCTCCCCTGCTCTTCTCCCTGTACACAGACTACTGCACCCCCAGCCATGACTCCATAAAACTGATCAAGTTTGCGGACGACACCACCCTCATCGGGCTCATCTTAGTATGAGTCTGTCTACAGGAGGGAGGTGGACCGGCTGGTGTCCGAGTGCAGTGGTAACAAGCTGGAGTTCAACGCCCAGAAGACAGTGGAGATGATCGTGGACTTCAGGAAAGCCACAGTCTCCAAGCCCCCCCTCACCATCACAGACACCCTCATCACCACCGTGGACTCACTTCACTTCCTCTGCACCATCATCACCAGGACCTCAAGAGGGAGCCACCATCAGCTCCTCATCAAGAAGGCCCAGCAGAGGATGTACTTCCTGCAGCAGCTGAGGAAAGACAAGCTGCCAGCGCAGATGATGGTGCAGTTCTACACGGCCATCATTGAGTCCATCCTCACCTGCTCCATCACCTCCTCCATCACCTCCTCCATCACCGTGTGGTACGCTGGAGCCACAGCCAGGGACAAACAGAGACTACAGCGCATTGTGCGCTCTGCTGAGAAGGTGATCGGCTGCAGACTTGCATCCCTGCAGGACCTGTACGTCTCCAGGGCTCTAGGACGAGCAGGTCGGTTTACAGCTGACCCTTCTCACCCTGGTCATGGACTATTATAATGGACCACAATAAGTGATTTGGTCTCAAAGCTAAGGCTAACATAGATTCACTTAAATGTAAAACACACCAACTTGGTGGTCGAGTGGTTAAGGCACAGCACAGTAAGCCGCAGTTTGCATCCTGACTCCGACTATTTATTGCATGTTCGTCCGTCTCTCTAATTCCCCCTTTCGCTCTCATCTGTCCTTTCCAATGAAGCCTACGGGCCAAAAATCCTGAACAAAAAAACACATCAACTTGAGTGTAGTTGACGAGGTTATTCATTAACTTGTGTTGGGGAGCAGGACCACGCCTCAACCTCTTACTTCCCCAGCAACCACACCTCCACTCTTTAACCACGCCTCTAATTACCCAGAAGGCCTATATATACAGGCCAATTCCAGCATCTCTCTTTGTCTCTGCTCTCTCGACCCCACCCTCCCACCCCATGTCTCTATCATCTTCACCTTAACACATCACCATCTACGGAGGAGGAGTCTGAATCGGCTGAGCTGATTACCCGAGACAGAGCCCCCATCCTGAGTCTCTACCCAGCTAACTGTCATCGCTCCATCATCGCTCCATCAAATGTCCATCATCGCTCCATCATCGCTCCATCAAATGTCCATCATCGCTCCATCATCGATCTCTCATCGCTCCATCATCGCTCCATCATCGATCCATCATCGATCTCTCATCGCTCCATCATCGATCCATCATCGCTCCATCATCGACCCATCACTATTATCAATAAACATTCTTTCATATTTCATTGCTGTGGAGTGGTCCTTGCTAGTGAATAAAAGGTTAGTTCAGTTTGTGCTGTGATTTCAACATTATTGATTACATGTATTGCATCTTAGCATTAGCTTACAGACAAAATAACTTATTTTTAATACACATATAGATGTCTCCAGGGTTTTACCTGGTACATGAACACGCTGCTGTGATTATCCATCTGGAACACACTCCGCTTTGTCTTCATTCAAAATTGACATCCGTGTGTAACATCCGGGACACACTTATTGTGGCTCAGCGTGTCGAATTCCTTGGGAAAACAGCCTGATAGCCGGGGATCCATGGATGTCTCACTGCGGTGAAACATTGAGTGTATTTTTGCAATATGTTGAGACTGGTTTCATGCATACCTGTTGTGCCTTGATAAGTTGGACTCATATTTGTTCTTTGTTCAGATCAGGAAGGGAGAGACGTCAGCTGAAATAAAGATTCACTTTTGGTAAGACAACTCTGTTCTATTTTGCCTTATTTCTCTGTCTAGAGCAGGGGTGGGCAATTATTTTCCTCCGAGAGCCATATTCGAATCCAGGCAAGTAGCGGAGGGCCGGCCCGCCATCATTGGTGTGAAAAATAAATAAATAAATATATATATCTATATAGATATATATTAAATTAAATATCATTTTTCTGTCAAATATAAGCTATTGAATCTATTATTTAATTCATTTCATGTCATCTTTGTGCAGTGCAGACAGATGTTGCTGACAGTTAAAAAACATGCCGAGGGCAAAATCTTGCCCCTGGGGCCACAAATGCCCAGGTCTGGCCTAAGGGCAAAAAAATACAAAATATTATTATTATTTTTATTTTTTTGTCATCCTCATCATCATTGTCTTCATCATCAATACAATTATCAATAAAAAATCCCTTGTAATCCATTGTTGCAGCGTGGTCCTTGCTTGTGAAAGTAGATTGATTTCTGTAAAATAACAATGCACCGATTCCCTGGGCGGCCCGAAAACTGCTTTTTAGTCTGTGTAGAACTTATTTTCTCTGCAGGTCGGGAGCCCTGTTTTCACTAATACAACCTGAAGAAGGATTAAAAGTGGTATGGACGATTTTTTTCAGCAAATTTTTTGATCATATTTCCTCGTGACGTGGATAAATCATTTGTCCTGCCACGTGTCAATCATAAAACGCACCTATCGCTCACCTGCAGCCGCGTGTGGTTCGTCCCCACGTTTCCGCGTGCCTAAGCGCATGGATCCATCATAATATAGTTCCCTCAGTGACGGAGCAAAATGAAGACTGAGAAAGACTGTTCGAGCTGACGCAGAAGTGGACAGAAATCTACGGGAGACGAGAGATGTGATGCGCTCCGTTGTGCTAATAAACAAACGCACGTGTGTGATGTATCAGTCCACACGGGGGAGTGGCATGAGCACGGGGGAGTGGCATGTGCACGGGGGAGTGGCATGTGCACGGGGGAGTGGCATGTGCACGGGGGAGTGGCATGTGCACGGGGGAGTGGCATGCGCACTTCCGCCTGCGTTCTCAAATCGCCGAAAAATCTTCCATACCGCCTTTAAGTCGGTTTTCGGAATATGGGGAATATTGAACCAACAAGGCGGCGTGCTGTCTGTATATTGGTAACTGGACTAATTTTGCATCTATGAATGTCTATGGAGTTACAGGTCAGATTTGTGGAGAGAAACGACCCGCCCACAGTTCAACATTATTTTTGAGCAGTAAAAGACCAGACAATAAATACATGTAAGATAGATATGTTTAATGTCATATTGTAACATTCCAGGCAAAGCAATAACATATCCATGGAGACAAGCGGGTGGCTGACCCTCATCAGAAAAGTTACAGAAAATATCAAGGAAAAAATTGAAAATATAAACTACTTTATGCCACTCAAAGAGCTTTACTAGGCAATGTCGGTGAGGTGTCTTACTTAAGGAAACAACAGCATTTCCTCTAGCGCCCCACTGTGGCACCTGGTGTTCCAGCAGTCTCCCATCCAAGGACTAACCTGGCCCCTGCTTAGCTTCTGAGAGCTGACGAGATCGAGCATTGGCGCTAATGTATAAATATATAATATTGTTAAAAAAGCATGAATAAATAGCAGAATGAAAAGCTTTACTTAGTTACTATCTATAATTAGTCGCAAAAGTTACTTATTCAACCCTCCATTGCTCAGATTTTGTCGTGAAATAAATAAAAATCCCATGCGATAAATACTGAGACAAATCAGTAATGCTCCATTATTTATTGAACGATACGTTGATATAGTAATTCTTGTGACAGCTCTAGTCCCCTCATGGAAACATACCGTTTGCCTCATAGCATAATTACCCAAGTCAAAACATGTTTTAATTATTTTTAAAATACTACCATGGTAAATTCTACTTGTCAACAATAATTGTCAACGATGATGTAAAGTTAAAAATATATGTCATGTCTTTGTCATGTCATGTTCAATAACAAGAAAACAATATATATATATATATAATACTGCACATATAAATCAGCCTGCACAACAGTCTATTTTCTCGTGGCCAAAATTGAAAAAATCTTGCCCAAAATTGACCATGTATCCATGCGTTTGTTGAATCAAGATCAAACTACTGTAAGTTCCTACTCGCAGCGTGTCATAAAAGCTTTATATAAAAAGCTTTACTTTATAGATTACTAACAGGAACTAAAAGAAGAGAGCACATTACGCCGGTGCTGGAGTCTCTTCACTGGCTCCTGTCCAGTTTAGAATCAAATTTAAACTCCTCCTCCTGACTCACAAAGTAATAAATGACATGGCCCCTCCCACCTCAAAGATGCTATAGAACCATATCATCCAAACAGAGCTCTTCACTCTCAAAATGCTGGCCTTCTGGTGGTCCCAAGAGTCTCTAAAAGTACTGTAGGAGGTAGAGCCTTCTGGTGGTCCCAAGAGTCTCTAAAAGTACTGTAGGAGGTAGAGCCTTCAGGTGGTCCCAAGAGTCTCTAAAAGCACAGTAGGAGGTAGAGCTCCTGTGTTATGGAATCAGCTCCGGTCCATGTTAAAGAGGTGACACAGTCTCTTCATTTAAGTCCAGGCTTAAAACGTTCCTATTTGAAAAGATTCTTCCTAATTTTCCTATCAGCAATATCCAATATTTGAATTCATCTGTTGTCTGTTCATTGGTGTTCACATGTTGTCCACTGCCCTTTGTGGAGGTCTACACTTTCAGATGCCTGTCTGCTGCTCCAGTGATGACTAGATAATACTTAGTACAGATTGGGGCAGCTAAAATGTGTATTCTTTAAATGAAGAGTTTATGCATGGGTCACAATTAAAAATGATCAGGTTTAAACATCAAAATATTAAAACACCTTTTTGATATTTCACGGGAAATTAATAAATGTAATCTGCCTCTAGGCCCCAGCTGGGAGAATGACATCAACACATTCTTGAATCTGCAAATAAACAATGCTTTAACATGAAAATAGAAAACATCAGACACATTGAAGACAAAACGTCCATTTGGTTTTCTGTGACCATGTAGCGCCAGTGTCCATCCTGACAGAAACTCCATCAAAGAACACATACAAGACGCCTTCCTGGATATAAATATATAGGCCTAGGGTAGTTGGAGCGCTTATGAGCTTTATTCCCCACCACTTGCACCTTCTCAAACACGACTTACAATTGTAGACAGCTGTACATTGCATATTTCATTTAGATTTGGCACACAGCGTTGGCATGCTCCTCTCTCCTACAGCACAGACTGGTAATCATGCCTGTTTATTACATGAGGTAAGTTTAAAACCATTATTTCAGACCTGCCATCAAAGAAATGGCTCCTAGAATTCTATGGGGGGGAAAGTCTTACAATCAAAGTTCTTTTCTAGAAGGAATATGAGGAGAAACTCCATTGACGCTGCTAGAAAAGGTTCATGTGACACCAGAACATTCTCAAATGTCTTAAAGAGAGTGGGTACAGCAAAAGGAGTCACATTTGGGTCCGTGCCTCTCTGTGGTGTATCAGATACGCCTCTGATACTCAGGTCCGATCGCTTTGCGGGGCTTATGGTTATTTAGAAACTATTTTCGATACATATTTTCCCTTTAGAGTCATTCCCTTTTTACAACTACTTAAGTCAAAGGCGCTCCTGAAGTTGTCCGGGACACTGTTTTTCAAATCTAAGTCATTTTCAATCTGAAGGTAGTAGCATGAGAAGCTAGATTTTATACTGCCCTAAGGGAGAAGTTACTTAAAGTGCACATGACTTAGTGAACGTGATTATATTTAAGACTTGTTTTTTGTAAGTGTAAAAAGTAACTAACATTACACAAAACTTATCATTTAACAAATAATGATACCCGATAAGATCTTTAATTTTTTTAAAGGCCGTGGCAGGAGAGCCGCGGCGCGGTCAAATAGCCGCACAGTTTCAGGGACCGCGGCCTTTCCCTTATAGCCTCATGGCTAACCCTAACCCTAACCTTAACCCTAAACCTGAACCTTAACCCTAACCCTAACCCTAACCCTAACCCTAACCTTAACCCTAACCCTAACCTTAACCCTAACCCTAACCTTAACCCTAACCCTAACCCTAACCCTAACCTTAACCCTAACCTTAACCCTAACCCTGACCTTAACCCTGACCCTGACCTTAACCCTGACCTTAATCCTAACCCTAACCTTAACGCGGCGCGGTCTAAAACGGCGCAGTTTCAGGAGCCGCGGCACAAAAATAACATGGCAGTTTGGGCGGCGCAGCGCGGCTCTGCAGACACGCCCTTTTTTAAGATCATTTTTAAACAATCTGAAAATTGTTAGATGTGTGTAAATTGCCCTTGTATGATGCAGAGGTAGAGGAATTCCATTTTAGAACACAGCGCTTTACTTTAATTATGATGAATATTTACCATATGTTATATCACACCAAACTAATCAGAATTAGAGAAATATGTGAACCTAAACACTTGAAGCCAGATTCAAGTCCGATTTTAGAGCTGGTTCTAGATCTGTTTAAGAGGCCTGGTGTTTCTTATCTGCAACAAACCCAGTTGTTGGGTTTCAGATGATGTACTAACATTCTACAGGCCAACAATACTTAATACAGCTAAATGAACACTGTTCAAAAGTTAGTAACTACATTTCCACCCTTACAAAATGTGGACATTATCTGCATGTGCATGAGAAAAGCGCATAACAAATGTACATTTTGTTCAGTTTCCATGGTTACCTGGTTATGGGGCTGTGGAGACACCACTAAACCTGCAGAGGGCGCACTGTGCAGTCTGCTTGGTTTGGTTTGGTTTGAAATTCTGTTATTTAGCTATTAGCAGTACTTTTTCATCACGTGGAAAATTGGTCAGGTCTTCAATCCTCCTATAGGACAACAACAGGTTTATGGCTCTGTCGTTGCTAAAATGTTACACTGAAGTTGACACGAACAATCTCTCACTTATGATGTTGGACAAACATGAACTGTCCTTGAGTTTCTCTTCTGATGAAGATCAGCGTGTATGTGTTTCAGGACAAGTTACAGTTTGGTTCAAGCCTTGTGCAGTGCAGCGATGTTTGTTTGGCTCTGCTGAGGGGCTCATGTGTGGGTCATTTTGGCTTTGTTCATCACCTGTGTCTCCTCGGGTGCGCCTGGTGCAGGCCTGTAGTCTGATTTTAATGTTTCATAAGCTTTTCCACCTTTCAACTGTCGCTTCTACTTTTATGTGCATAAAACAACATCCACCTCAACACTTTAATGCAAATTAAGGGTTCACCACCTCCTCTTTGTAAAATGCAAATTTAAAAAAAGAAGTACAATGTATACAAGAGCCAGAATCTCCAACCCAGTCGCTCCAATTTCCCTGGTGCAATTTTCTTTTGGTAGAATTAGTTGAGATTGCAGATTTGTTGACATGGTTTATGGTTTATATCTCTGTATTTACTGGGCCAATCCACACGAAACAAACAGTTCAACATATTATCTGTCAGCAAAAACAATCAAAGCTGACATTATGTTTTTACAAGAGCCTTGACCTGACCAGCCAGTCCCAACACGTTTTGAGAGACTACTTTACAAAACCGTGAGGGTCTAGGATCCAACCCAGTCGCTCCAATTTCCAAAGGGAGTGATTGACGGGCGGATTAACCAATCAGGCAAACGCATTGTCTGTTCGTGTCTAAACAAACATGGAGGATTACGAGGAAAGAATAAAAATAACACAGACTGAGAAACGTTGCCAACTTCTGCTGAGTCAAGAAGCGTTTTTTTTGAGCCCCTCAATAATTTACCAAAATCAGATTAACAGGAATTATAATGTATGGATATGTATTTTTGAGTTTGTCACAAATACACAACGCCAGGCCATAAAGGATATACGGTAATGTGTTCAAATGGGCTTCAAATACACAATGTTTATTTAATTAGAAAAGGCGTTCAAATGACATAAAAAAGTAAATGCCATAATTGTTAGTTGCTTTTCAACCATTTCCTTTGTTTTGATTGAACTCATTTCAGTTCTTTTCTTGTTTGTGAATCAGCCGGGCTTTACATGCCCAATGCTTGAACCTGGGTTGGTTTGCTGTCTGTCGGTGTTGCAGGTGTGATACAAAAGTACCCTTATTTTAAGAACCAGCAGAAAGATTTTACTCAGCCTTGTTTTGGGGTTTGGTTGAAGTAAAAATCAGCTTTCAAATATATATTTCGTATATTGGGAAAATAATTCAGGCATCAAGGGGTTAACATCCTCATAATCATTTGATGTGCTTGTGTGTGGTTCTAAATTTTCATTCTTGTTTTATGACGCCTCACCCAGCTAATTCTGCTCACCCTTGCCCTCCATCTCCAAATTCTGTTGCGTGAACCCAATCTATTACTTCACATATCAAATGTGATGTATGACTATAGCATTGACTATGGTTATAGATAGATGGACCAGTAGACCACATTGAAGAAGAGGAAGGAGAAAGGGAAGAGGGCTCGTGCATAGAGGTCGATGCGTTTTGCTGCCGCGGGGATGACTGGTTTGGGCGGGGCCGGCTTTTTGTTGGCTTTCTTCTGGGACTTGAGCCCTCCTGCCACCTCGATGGGTTTACCGTAACAGTCAAAATTCGACAGCTCGAAGTCCCGCGGTAATGATCCCACGATACTGAAGTCGTTGGAGCGCAGGTCCGACTTGGAGGTACAGACTTTCTTACACGGTTTTTCTACCACCTAGCAGAGGACAGAGAAAATATTGGAACTGTTTTGTTTATAGGCTGTAAGGTCCAGAATGCATGCATGTTTTCTTGACAACATATACATTTTAAGCACAATAATAACATGGTTAACAGGATTGAAATACCATGATATTCAAAACGTAATCATCTTTTGTATTATCCTCAAATATTGTACTGAGATTAACAAAGCACTGTAGACTCTTTGATATTGCCATCCAACTTGAATTCAGAACTGGGCCTAAAAACCAGCCATGTACACTGTGTGGATACCTTTGGAGCATTCTTTTGACCGAGCCATAAAATGGATCATATTTGGACTTCAGCGCTGTACCTGATTTTTACTTCCTTAAAATGTGATGAATAGAACTAGTTCATTTTAAAGCGGTCTACGTGTATTGCTCACTTAATTCATTGTAGAAAAAGATTCAGTTGTAGTCATCTGGACTATGTTTTTTGCAAAAACGATACGTTTCGACTCTCATTCAAGAGTCATTCTCAATCTGCTGGGATTGAGAATGACTCTTGGAATTAGTTCAAATGAGGGATTACACCTCACTTAATTGAATTTATTTTTTTTAAACCTGAAATCACTTTAGCGGGTGCCTCGAAGGGCAGAATTACATAATGCCTTCCCAGTATTCACTGAGCCCAGAGCAAGTTTTCAGAATCAGAATCAGAATCAGAATCAGAATCAGAATCAGAAAGGATTATTGCCATAGTCAAAGAACCAAATTCACAAATTGAGGAACTTTGGTGATTTGGTGCAACATAAAAAATGAACTTAATCAAAAAGGGCATGCATTAAAGAAAAACAATTGAAATCTGCTATAGGATACAAATAAAAATAGGCTTACTATGTACAAAAAAAGATACGTTAAATTTACAGGTGAAGTGCAGGAAATGAACAGTGCAGTGAGTGATTGATTAAGTTCTAGGTAAAGTGACAGGTGTTATAAAGTGTTGATGAGTCCAACGGCAGAGAGAAAGAAACTGTTCTTGTGGCGGAGGTTCTGGTCCGGATGGACTGTAGCCTCCTGCCTGAGGGGAACGGCCTCCTGCCTGAGGGGAGTGGCTCAAATAGTCCGTGTCCAGAGTGAGAAGGGCTCAAATGACTTCATGACTACAGACGTCAGTGCCACAGGCCTGTAGTCATAAGTCCAGTGATCCGGGCTTCTTGGGGACAGGGACAGTGATGGACGACATGAAGGAGGCTGGGACATGGCTCCGGGAATGGGTTGGCAGAGGTGGCTACAGTGGGGGAGTGGTTTCAAACCTAGAGTAGAAGGTGTTGAGTTGCTCAACCAGTTTCTGGCCGTCTGGGGGGTTCTGGGCTTGTAATTGGTGAGAAGCCGGAGCCCACTCCACAGAGAGGCGGGTTGTTGTCAGAGAACTGCTGCTTCAGACGCGTGTTGTGCTGAGATCTAGCTCTTGACACCTCCTTGTGAAATCCATACTCACATCTTTATCGCGCTCTCTGACACCGGCCCTGTGCTCTGCCTCCTTCTGCTGCCTTAAAGGAATAATAGAGGATGTTTTGCTGATTTGAGAACTCAAGCGACTGTTTTTAAAAATGCGCATGCGTACACTCACCCCCACCCGCCTGTTCTTTCCAAGAGGCTGCCTACCATCATCCTCGTGCGTGCGCATGCGACAATTCCACTGCTACACGTGCGTTTGTTTATTGGGAGTGTCTACAGAGCCGAAACTACCATGTTATTTTGTGCCGCGGCTCCTGAAACTGCTGCGCTATTTGACCGCGCCGTTTTAGACCGCGCCAGGTTATGGTTAGGGTCAAGGTTAGGGTTAAGGTTAATGTTAAGGTTAGGGTCAAGGTTAGGGTTAAGGTTAATGTTAAGGTTAGGGTCAAGGTTAGGGTTAAGGTTAAGGTTAAGGTTAGGGTTAGGGTTAGGGTTAGCCATGAGGCTATATGGTAGTGCCGCGGTTCCTGAAACTGCTGGGCCATTTGGCCGCGCCGCGGCTCTGCAGCCACGGCCTTGTTTATTAGCACAAACGGATCGCATCATCTCTTGTCTCCGCAGATATCGGTCTCTTCTGAGCCAGCTCGAACACGTCTTTCTTTGTCGTCCCTCAGCCATTTTTGTACTGTTCACTGAAAGAACTCCCCAGAATCTTTAAAAGGGATGGTAAATATGCCTCATATAGGGTTGCATTTTCCTTCAAAGATGGATTAATGTACCTTGATTATTTCCAAAGGTATATGCAGGTATTAATTATGATTAAGAAACTGTGTGGCCTCGTGGTTTATCAACTTCTTGTCTGGCTTGGGAAAGGCAAGGTGCTCCCTCTATATTAATGGGAGGGACCGCAAGTCCAGTCCTGGATACAAGTTCCGGGATCACCTTCTCGAGGAAGGGTTTTCCCCCTTTAATTGTCCAGCTCCCAAAGCAATTTCTGCCTTCTTTTTTCCGCGTTAACTCATCTCCTCATCTCCTCATTTCTTGGGTTGAGATTGATATTTTTAGGCAAATATTGGCAGGCACGTAGTGAATGCGTGTTTCCAGACCAAAGCCATAACCGGAAACCCTCCAGGTATTTCATTTTTTAGAAGAAAAAAACAAACAAATAAAAAATACATGTCACTCTTTTCCCATGCTAGGAACTGACCTCGTGGCTCCATCTACTGACTGCAGAGGGAATTACATAGAAGAGAGAAACAGATGGTAGTTTTCTTCCAATTTTATAATGCATGCACTTGTATGGATCATGATAGCTGAAATGCTCACAGCAAGTGTAACGATGATTTATGGAGTGAAAAACAGCACAGAAGTCTGGGAGCCATGTCAGTTTGAATACAACATCACAGATTGAGCAAATTCAGAATGGAGTGTTTTTGACAATTGGAGGGAAGATGACTTTAATAACACAAACAAGATTCATCAAACAAGCACAAAAGAAGGTCCATACAACTCCAGATATGTTTTTGATCATAATCATTTAAAGAAGATGCATTGTCCTTTTTGTAGAAACAGTTGGACAATTTCAAAACAAATTACAATGGCCAATGGCAAATTACCTGGCAATCACAAATTCTCCAACCCAGGTCAAATACTATTTCAATCCTATTAAGATGCTATTAATATGCGGCAAAGCCGATCGCAAGCCCAATACAATGTAGCAAGTCAAAAATGTAATATTTGTTTTAAGAGATAGTTGCAATTCTCAATTTAGCCAGCAGATGTCACTGTGGTAAAATGTGAGAACAGTCGCACACGCATCTTCTAAGATTATTGTCCACTAAATTTGTAGAAAAAAGGATTGATCCTGGTCCTGTGAAGCGTGTCACTACTCACGTGGGGGAAGTGTGAAACTACGTGACGGCGTGAGTTGAAATATCAGTCAAATGTCATGTTTTTAATGTTTAAGATTGTGTTTTTGGTTAATTCAATCTGTACTTGTGGTTAATGCAGAGGGGAGACAGCACTGCTTGTGGTCCTTGTGCCGAGTGTGGTCTGAACAGTCTGTTTGCTTTTGCAAGTGAGTTAAAGTCCATTGTCATATATTGTGATTCTATTGTAATTTAATTTTCATTGTGCCCACAGTCAAATGTATAGATTAAACTGTCTTTATTCTTTGTTTTTTTATAGTATAAGCCCACTACTGTTGTCTTTTCTTTTGTCTTGTTTTGACCAAATTGGAATACTGAGGTTCCTGACACATGTTAAAGGACTTTGAAATATTTTTGAGAAAGCCAAATCAAACCAAAATGAATGCTGTTCTCCTGGGGACAGTCGGGAAATAAAAGACCCACATTTTGTTAATGGAGCTGCTCCATTATTTTACCACCTGGCCACACAAATTTGAAAGCTTTAGTACAATTTGGTCAATTTGAGATAAATCTATATTCAGTGATGGGAAGAATACTTATGTATTTAGGTACAGAATAAGAATATATACATTCAAATGTATTGTGTAATGTATTCTGTTTTTGTATTCTGTATTCTCTGTATAATCAGAGTACTGTATTCTGAATACTTAGAACACTTGAGTTTTATGAGGTGTTTTTTTAATCATTGTTTTATGTTGCACTGAATCACCAAGACAAGTTCCTATGTTTGTGAATTCTGTTCATTGACAACGGCAATAAACCTTTTCTGATTCTGATATTATATTACAGTTTGAAATCTGGGAAGAAGGAGCCAGAACAGAGAAGTCTTACTGGAACGTTTACCTGCAGAGTGTTGACATGAATGGGCGTTCCTCCGGTCCCGTTCACAGTGTTCTTGCTGGAGTTCTTCTTGCCTTCTTTTTCTTTCAGAGCCTTTTCTCTTGATGCCATTTTGGCCTTCTCCTCTTCGATGAGCTTGGGACTATTCAGCATGACCTACAGAGACAGCAGTGAGAGGACACAAGTCAAACAGGGATTCTTAAGTCTGTTCCATGTTTAGGTTTGGGTCAGTATGCGCTCTTCATGGGGCACTATGTTTCTTTTTGGGGTGAGGGTCTCCCACCTATCTCCATGGAGACAACCAGGTGGTGTGGCTGCTTAGCAATAAAAACATCATTAATTGAATTGGCAAGTTAATTCATTAATTGTATTTGCATGGCAAAACTCAGTGGTGGTAAACTACTATTGTAGCCACAGCTGCCCTGGGTGAGTGTCTGCCATCAAAGAACTAACCAGTTCTCATCTTGCTTCACTTCAGATCTGACGGTAGGGCTACAAGTTAAAAGTCTGTGGGAAATTACAGTCAAAGCATCAATAGCATTTCCATGGAGACAAGCAGGAGGCAGACCCTCTAGCTGAGAAGTTACATAGTGCTCCTTCAATAAAGCATTCTCCAAGTGGAAGGAAAGGTCTTCCTCAGATTCTCGACTGGATTTAGGTCTGGACTTTGACTGGCTTGTTCTAACATGTGAATATGTTTTAAACCATTCGGTTGTAGCTCTGGCTTTATGTTTAGGCTCGTTGTCCTGTTGAAGGTGAAGCTCCAGTCTCAAATCTTTTACAGACACCAACAGGGTTTCTTCTAAGATTGTCCTGTATTTGGCTCCATCCATCTTCCATCAGCTCTGAGAAGCTTCCCTGTCCCTGCTGAAGAAAAGCAGCCCCACAGCACCATGTGGACCAGTGGGACAGATGTGTGTTCAGGGTCATGTGGGACAGTGGGACAGATGTGTGTTCAGGGTCATGTGGGACAGTAGGACAGATGTGTGTTCAGGGTCATGTATGACAGTGGGACAGATGTGTGTTCAGGGTCATGTGTGACAGTGGGACAGATGTGTGTTCAGGGTCATGTGGGACAGTGGGACAGATGTGTGTTCAGGGTCATGTGGGACAGTGGGACAGATGTGTGTTCAGGGTCATGTATGACAGTGGGACAGATGTGTGTTCAGGGTCATGTGTGACAGTGGGACAGATGTGTGTTCAGGGTCATGTGTGACAGTGGGACAGATGTGTGTTCAGGGTCATGTGTGACAGTGGGACAGATGTGTGTTCAGGGTCATGTGTGACAGTGGGACAGATGTGTGTTCAGGGTCATGTGTGACAGTGGGACAGATGTGTGTTCAGGGTCATGTGTGACAGTGGGACAGATGTGTGTTCAGGGTCATGTGGACCAGTGGGACAGATGTGTGTTCAGGGTCATGTGTGACAGTGGGACAGATGTGTGTTCAGGGTCATGTGTGACAGTGGGACAGATGTGTGTTCATGGTCATGTGTGACAGTGGGACAGACGTGTGTTCAGGGTCATGTGGGACAGTGGGACAGATGTGTGTTCAGGGTCATGTGTGACAGTGGGACAGATGTGTGTTCAGGGTCATGTGTGACAGTGGGACAGATGTGTGTTCAGGGTCATGTGTGACAGTGGGACAGACGTGTGTTCATGGTCATGTGTGACAGTGGGACAGATGTGTGTTCAGGGTCATGTGTGACAGTGGGACAGATGTGTGTTCAGGGTCATGTGGACCAGTGGGACAGATGTGTGTTCAGGGTCATGTGGACCAGTGGGACAGATGTGTGTTCAGGGTCATGTGGACCAGTGGGACAGATGTGTGTTCAGTGTCATGTGTGACAGTGGGACAGATGTGTGTTCAGGGTCATGTGTGACAGTGGGACAGATGTGTGTTCAGGGTCATGTGTGACAGTGGGACAGATGTGTGTTCAGGGTCATGTGTGACAGTGGGACAGATGTGTGTTCAGGGTCATGTGTGACAGTGGGACAGATGTGTGTTCAGTGTCATGTGTGACAATGGGACAGATGTGTGTTCAGGGTCATGTGTGACAGTGGGACAGATGTGTGTTCAGGGTCATGTGTGACAGTGGGACAGATGTGTGTTCAGGGTCATGTGGGACAGATGTGTGTTCAGGGTCATGTGTGACAGTGGGACAGATGTGTGTTCAGGGTCATGTGGGACAGATGTGTGTTCAGGGTCATGTGGGACAGTGGGACATGTTAAATGATGAGACACTAAAGCTTTATAATAGCTACATTGTCACAACCTGCACAACGGCAAATTCCACCAGGGACAAGAAGCCAAACATGAGGCAGGTGATGAGCCATATGTCCATGGCCTTCACGTAGGACACTTTGGGCAGCTGTGCGGCCAGGGACATGCTCTCACTGGACAGGGACAGCACTGAGAGGATACCTGTGGGAAACAAGGCATGGCACTGTGTTACAGGTCAGATCTGTGACGAGGCAAGCTTTTTCACAGTACAGATTATTATTAGGCCCGAGAGCCACAAGCTGCGAGAGGCCTATAAGTCCCGTAAGGCCGTGCGAAGCACGGCTGCCAAAGTGCGCACGTAATCGAGCGCGAAGCGCTCGCCCACTTCCAAACACTCACTAACGCACTCCTTCACTCACGCACGCCCCGTGCAGACTAATTAGTAGTAGGAAAATGGAACATTACCGTAGTAAACGGGCGAAGCCCGTGCAAAAGTGCGCACTAAACGAGCACTTTACATTGGGATGACGACCGCTTCCATATAAAGCACTCATTTGCGCTAAGTAGCTCACGAATACGTTCCATCTCTTGCATGTTCCGTTCATATAAACATGTAATGCAAAAATTGAACATTATTACTGTTTAGAGGGCCAAAAACACAAAGTGTGCGGAGCCCACTCAAAATTAACGAAAGTACCCGTCAGTGACCAGGCACCCACACCATAAGGTAGGAAAGCGCGAGCGCTTTCCGAAAATGTATAGTTTATGATATTTGAAAAATGGGAAACATTGTTTTCGCATCGGAATATTTAGGCCCGAGCCCCAGCAGGGCGGAGGGCCTATTGCTCCCGCAACGCTGCGTTGCAACTGTCCCCCGTCGCCCCTGGCAAGTACAGTGAACTAGCCCATGCCGAAGGCATGGATCATGCATACTTACTCCTGCTATGACAGAAATAGTCAACAATTTGTGAATGGGCGTAGCCCATTCACAAATTGTTGACAACAGCAGCGCGAAGCGCTGCATTCCTCCAAAAACCCTCCTGGCATCGTCCCGTACGCGAGAATCCATGCCGCAGGCATGGGCCATGCTTGTTTCTGCTAAAATCAATGGAAGTCTATGGGGAGTGGGCGGGGCATCCCGACGAAATAGGGAGTGACGAGCGCGTAAGCGCTCGTAATGATGATTCCACCCCATGAAGGCATGGGGAAGGCTTAGAGCTTTCAAACGATGTATAATTTGTTGTTATAGAAAAAACGGCTATATTGTTTTTGCTAAAAATATTATTATTTTTTTTATTGTTCTTCTTCAGCGCTTTGATCTCTAATTTGACCCCCTGAACATGCTCAAAAACTCACCAAACTTTGCCCAAAATTCAGAATCGGCGAAAAATTTTGTTTTTTCTGGGCCATTTTTTTTTGCGTTAAAAAATGGCGCGACAGCGCCACCGACAAAAGTCAAAATACATTGCGCCTATGGGAGACGCCCCGAGGTCAACTTTGGCGTAAAGCTACAAAATTTGGGACACGCATTCCTCTCGTGAGGACAAAAAAAAAAATATTATTGTGGCCACGCCCCCAGACTTACCCTATGGCCGCCATCTTCCTTTGAAAATGAAAACACGCTGTGTTAGCCATTTTGTTCACGTCAAACTTTGACGAACTCCTCCTAGGGCGTTTTGCCCACTGACTTCAAAATCGGCGTACGTCCTCTGGACAAGTGGGGCATCTAAAGTTATCCAAAGTTGGACAACTTATTTTGGAATATTGCAGGTCTAAAAATTGCTCCCATTTGATCAAAACCAGTCCGATTAGGACCAAATTTGAATCAGTTGTTAAACTTTCTAGTTTGGACCAGTTTAGGCTGACAAAATTGAAATGGCAGTGATAGCGCCCCCTACAGAGTGACCTTTAAATTAACATTGAAGGTCAAAAATTAGTTTTACCAAAATTGTCTAAACTTTACCCAAAATTCTATTTTGCCGTCCCGATCACAAAAGCCAATCACAAAAATGCCTAAATTTTTACGGCGTAGTCGTAGCGATGACATAAACCTCCCATGTTATCCCTATGGGAAAACCACAAAATCTCTCAAATTACCACATTTTTATGTTTTACACTTTAACGAACTCCTCCTAGTGCGTTTTGCCCACCAACCTCAAAATCGGTGTACGTCCTCTAGACAAGTGGTGCATCTAAAGTTATCCAAATTTTAAGGATAACTTTACGGTCTCTGTGCGACGGAGCCGCAAACGTTTCCCAGAATTCTGACTATTTGGCCTTCAGAGTGGCCTATAAACAATAGAGTTTTTCCACATGACATTTTGCACTAAATTCTAATTTTCCATCCTGATCATACAAGTATGAGAGCCAAAGTCATATTTTGTATGGCATAACCGTAGCGATGACAGAAACATCCATGTTATCCCTATGGGGAAACCGCAAAATCTCTAAAATGACCACATTTTGACACTTCACACTTTAACAAACTCCTCCTAGGGCGAAAGCCCGATCAAGTTCATATTTGGGGAGAATCATCTACACAAGCGGGGCATCAAAAGTTATCCATATTTTGATTTTAAGTACTAGGGTCTCTGTGCGGTAGAGCCGCAAATATATGTCACAAATGGGAAAAACGCCAAATCCTTGAAATGTTCACATTTATGCTTCACACTTTAATGAACTCCTCTGTGGGCAATAGCTCGATCAAGCTCATATTTTGGGAAAATAATCTACACAAGCGGAGCATCAAAAGTTATCCATATTTTTATTCCAAGTGTCACGGTCTCTGTGCGCTGGAGCTGCACATTTGACCAACATTTGTGTTCATTTGCACTGGTTAAGCACAGCATTGTACATGTACAATGTGTCGCTGTCTTAGTTCTTAGACAATTGCGTTAGCGCCATCTCTGTAAAATGCAGAGAGCAGAGTCGGAAGGCCGGCGGCCCGCGAGGGCTGTTGGATGCCGCTTGCGGCTTTAATATTCTTTCTTCTTCTTCTTCTTTCTTTCTTTCTTCTCGGGACCAACCCCCCTATTTTTCACCCAGTGAACATTGACGAAAAGTCACAAAAATTTGCACACCTCTAAAAATTGTGCCTCTCTACATTCTGGCTATTTCCCTTTTCTAAAATAAAAAAAAATTGGCGCGTCAGCGCCCCCAAATGTACCAAAAATGCATTGAGAGATGGGAAATGACCCAAAAAAAATCTGATCGTAGAATCATGAAATTTGGCGCAGAGGTAGATGGTGACAAGAGAAGTAAAAAATATTATTACGCCAACGCCGTCCGCCCAACCAAATTTTGTCCATATTGCTTCAAAAATGGCTAAGCATGACTCGGGAGTTTTTCCAAACGTCATACTTTTACGAACTCCTCCCAGGGCGTTGGCCCTAAAAAGCTGAAATTTGGTGAAAATGCTACTGAGGAGTGGGACATCAAAAGTTATCCAAATTACATTGACCCTGTCACGGTCTCTGAGCGGCGAAGCCTCAAACTGTAGCAAGAATTTCAGAAATCTCCCAAATTTAACATTTCTGCCGTTTGCGCAGATAAAGTCTGAATTGCGTCAAATTAGAATCAGTTGTTAAACTCTTTGCCCTAAACCTACTTGAAGTGAAATAAATAAATTTGGCGCCACAGCGCCCCCTACAGATTTTATATTGAGGTTAAATGTTTAGTTTTGCGAAATTATATGAAATTTGACACACAACTCAATTTTGGCATACCCATCAAAATAGTCAATGAGACCCATGTCATAATTGTTATGGTGTTGCCGTAGCGATGACCGAAACCTCCCATGTTATTCCAATGGGGAAATCACCAGAACATGTTTACACTTTATACTTTCACCAACTCCTCCCAGGGCGTCAGCCCTATTAACCTGAAATTTGGTGAGACTCATCTTCAGGGGCGGACCATCAAAAGTTATCCACATTTTTATTCAAAGAGTCACGTATTTAGAGTGTCAGTTATAATTTCAGTAAAGTCCTGTTCAGTTTGTATCCTTAATTTCTTTGTAATTACCTTCTTTCCAGCCTAAGTCTAAGTGAAGACCCAGGGATTAGCCCCAGCTGGGCGGGGCAGCAGTGTAAGACTCTGTCCAAAGTGTTCAGAGACAAGGCAAGTGTGGCTGTCCCTCATGTAAATAATGTCAAAAAGTCAAATCTCAGAAGAGCTATTCCAGGCGTCAGACCCAATAAAGAAAGTACATATAAAATGTGGAATGCTAAACATGAAGTCAATGTCCTCTAAACGACTCTTTGTTAATGAATTCAATCGTTTTTGGAAAAGGTTCAGGTACAATGAAGAACTTCACATAAACAAAGAGTTAGAAAATGAGAAAGATCATTTTATCGCTCTCACACAGAAGAATCTCTAAAAGCAGGAAAAGCTGCTCCTGTCCTGTCAGCAGCTCCTGTCCTGTCAGCAGCTCCTGTCCTGTCAGCAGCTCCTGTCCTGTCAGCAGCTCTGTGTGAGGCCCAAACCAGAGATTGCTCACATCTAAGAGAAGTAACAAAAGTAACTTCTCAGCACTGTAGCCAGGCTAAGAAACTGTCACAGCAGTAGAGCCCTCACGGGGGGACGGAGGGACTGGGGGGGGGCAGCTCGGGACACCGTGCTCTTTCATACTGGTGAGTTTAAATCACGCCGCTCTCTTCTCTGTTGTACTTTAGTTCTTTAGCTCTGTGTGAAACAAAAGCACCACAGGTTCCACCACAGATTTGCATGTTTGTATTAAATATGTAAATGAAACAAATCATTAGGGCAATAAAATGAGACGAGGGCTGACCTTCGGGGATCAGACCCAGAAGACATGCGGGTTTCCCCTCGGCGTGTCAGCTGAGACGGAACAGACTTATTACTGTTTGGTTTCATTTCCTGTGCGTATTTAAGTTTTACAGTTTAAAAAATGAGAATTTGATCATTTTGTCATTTCATTTTGAATGACAGGTGCATGCTACTCCCGAGGGTGTTTTCTCGGTCGCTTCACCTCTCAGTGCCGGGTTGCAGCCTGCAGAGGGGACGTTTGGCTCTGTGGAAGTATAATATATTTGACTGAATTAACACTTAAACTTTATCCAACAAAACACAAAACGCATGTTGATAGAACATCATTTTTACATGCAGTGCATGTAGTTTTATACATATTATTTAGACGGCTACATTATTGTTGTTTTCATTTTATAGGAGCTAGTGTGCCTGCTACGAAGACATTTAAACTGTTTGCATGTCTTGTTCTTATGTTTTATTTTTACTTTGCAATGTATGTTTTTATTTGTGCATAATCCCACAAAGCCTTTATTCCACTCCTATTAATGTAAGTTGTAAGAATGTAAACATAAATGTGTGGCATGGTAGTGACACGCCCAGTGCATGTTGTTAGCTCCGCCCCTCTGAGGGCGGTGTTGCAGCCTGCAGAGAGTAACAGTCTTCATATACGCTGTTCTCACAAGTTACAAGGGCACGTCTCTTTTACATTCTTTCCTATGTTTGACCGTCCCTAGATGTTCATGTGATATCTGCCACTGCATCAGTGCTGAGAGACTATCCTTTATGACGCCTCCACCTTATGGGTGGAGCTTTTGTGTCTTTAGCGACCCAGTCTTGTCAGGCCCCGCCCTAGATTTAGCTTTTTGCTAAACTAATTGTCCCAGACAAAACTTGACCAAAGCTCTTAGTGATTAAAACGGGCTCTTGATCAGTAGGTGCGCCAGGCTCTTCCTGGACTTTGCAGTGGCCTTAGTGCCGACTGACCATCTGACCAGTGAGTGTTCTGACCCTCTCCCCAGGCTCCTGCTCTGCTGCTGCACAATGGGCTATTGTGTCCAGCAGAATTATTTACATGTTCAATTTGAATTGTGTCTAAATAGTAGTTTTAGAATTGTAAAGAATTTCTCAGAACAATTTAAAAAAATTTAAAGGTGCTATTTTCAGTAGTAAAATCACAAAGAAATCTCTGTGTTAAATATCTCAAATCACATAACAGTTTAACACACAAGAGAAGAGTGCAAAGAAGATCATTCCAGTCACATGCACCGCTCAAAAAACAGCTTTTAACTTTTGAACATTGTCAGAGTAAAACCTGTTCCAGATTTTAGCTGCATAAAACTGAAACACAGATTCTCCATGTTTAGTCCTGACTCTGGCACCAGCAGGAGGACGGTCCATGTTTAGTCCTGACTCTGGCACCAGCAGGAGGCCGGTCCATGTTTAGTCCTGACTCTGGCACCAGCAGGAGGCCGGTCCATGTTTAGTCCTGACTCTGGCACCAGCAGGAGGCCGGTCCATGTTTAGTCCTGACTCTGGCACCAGCAGGAGGCCGAGATGGTTCTTATGGCACTAACATCTCCAAGATGTTAAATAGGAATTGAGCCGAACTGAGCCAGACTGAACATTAGGCAGCCTAAAGCTTCACTTCAAGCCTGGACGTTTTCACAAGAACTCCACCTGCTCTGGTCGGGCCGGTAGGAGGCTCTTGTAGGAGGCTCTTGTAGGAGGTTCTTGTAGGAGGCTCTTGTAGGAGGCTCTTGTAGGAGGTTCTTGGAGGAGGCTCTTGTAGGAGGCTCTTGTAGGAGGTTCTTGTAGGAGGCTCTTGTAGGAGGCTCTTGTAGGAGGCTCTTGTAGGAGGCTCTTGTAGGAGGTTCTTGTAGGAGGCTCTTGTAGGAGGTTCTTGTAGGAGGCTCTTGTAGGAGGCTCTTGTAGGAGGCTCTTGTAGGAGGTTCTTGTAGGAGGCTCTTGTAGGAGGTTCTTGTAGGAGGCTCTTGTAGGAGGCTCTTGTAAGACGTTCTTGTAGGAGGCTCTTGTAGGAGGCTCTTGTAGGAGGCTCTTGTAGGAGGTTCTTGGAGGAGGCTCTTGTAGGAGGCTCTTGTAGGAGGTTCTTGTAGGAGGCTCTTGTAGGAGGCTCTTGTAGGAGGTTCTTGTAGGAGGCTCTTGTAGGAGGCTCTTGTAGGAGGTTCTTGGAGGAGGCTCTTGTAGGAGGCTCTTGTAGGAGGCTCTTGTAGGAGGTTCTTGTAGGAGGCTCTTGTAGGAGGTTCTTGTAGGAGGCTATTGTAGGAGGCTCTTGTAGGAGGCTCTTGTAGGAGGTTCTTGGAGGAGGCTCTTGTAGGAGGCTCTTGTAGGAGGTTCTTGTAGGAGGTTCTTGTTGGAGGCTCTTGTAGGAGGCTCTTGTAGGAGGTTCTTGTAGGAGGCTCTTGTAGGAGGCTCTTGTAGGAGGTTCTTGGAGGAGGCTCTTGTAGGAGGCTCTTGTAGGAGGTTCTTGTAGGAGGCTCTTGTAGGAGGCTCTTGTAGGAGGCTCTTGTAGGAGGTTCTTGGAGGAGGCTCTTGTAGGAGGCTCTTGTAGGAGGCTCTTGTAGGAGGTTCTTGTAGGAGGCTCTTGTAGGAGGCTCTTGTAGGAGGTTCTTGTAGGAGGCTCTTGTAGGAGGCTCTTGTAGGACGTTCTTGTAGGAGGCTCTTGTAGGAGGCTCTTGTAGGAGGCTCTTGTAGGAGGCTCTTGTAGGAGGTTCTTGGAGGAGGCTCTTGTAGGAGGCTCTTGTAGGAGGTTCTTGTAGGAGGCTCTTGTAGGAGGCTCTTGTAGGAGGTTCTTGTAGGAGGCTCTTGTAGGAGGCTCTTGTAGGAGGTTCTTGGAGGAGGCTCTTGTAGGAGGCTCTTGTAGGAGGCTCTTGTAGGAGGTTCTTGTAGGAGGCTCTTGTAGGAGGTTCTTGTAGGAGGCTCTTGTAGGAGGCTCTTGTAGGAGGCTCTTGTAGGAGGTTCTTGGAGGAGGCTCTTGTAGGAGGCTCTTGTAGGAGGTTCTTGTAGGAGGTTCTTGTTGGAGGCTCTTGTAGGAGGCTCTTGTAGGAGGTTCTTGTAGGAGGCTCTTGTAGGAGGCTCTTGTTGGAGGCTCTTGTAGAAGGTTCTTGTAGGAGGCACTTGTAGGAGGTTCTTGTAGGAGGTTCTTGTAGGAGGCTCTTGTAGGAGGTTCTTGTAGGAGGTTCTTGTAGGAGGCTCTTGTAGGAGGTTCTTGGAGGAGGCTCTTGTAGGAGGCTCTTGTAGGAGGTTCTTGTAGGAGGTTCTTGTTGGAGGCTCTTGTAGGAGGCTCTTGTAGGAGGTTCTTGTAGGAGGCTCTTGTAGGAGGCTCTTGTTGGAGGCTCTTGTAGAAGGTTCTTGTAGGAGGCACTTGTAGGAGGTTCTTGTAGGAGGCTCTTGTAGGAGGCTCTTGTAGGAGGTTCTTGTAGGAGGCTCCTGTAGGAGGTTCTTGTAGGAGTTTCTTGTAGGAGGCTCTTGTAGGAGGTTCTTGGAGGAGGCTCTTGTAGGAGGCTCTTGTAGGAGGTTCTTGTAGGAGGTTCTTGTATGAGGCTCTTGTAGGAGGCTCTTGTAGGAGGCTCTTGTAGCAGGTTCTTGTTGGAGGTTCTTGTAGGAGGCTCTTGTAGGAGGCTCTTGTTGGAGGCTCTTGTTGGAGGCTCTTGTAGGAGGCTCTTGTAGGAGGCTCTTGTAGGAGGCTCTTGTAGCAGGTTCTTGTAGGACGCTCTTGTAGGAGGCTCTTGTTGGAGGCTCTTGTAGGAGGCTCCTGTAGAAGGTTCTTGTAGGAGGTTCTTGTAGGAGGCTCTTGTAGGAGGCTCTTGTAGGAGGCTCTTGTAGGAGGCTCTTGTAGGAGGTTCTTGTAGGAGGTTCTTGTAGGAGGCTCTTGTTGGAGGCTCTTGTAGGAGGCTCTTGTAGCAGGTTCTTGTAGGAGGCTCTTGTAGGAGGCTCTTGTAGGAGGTTCTTGTAGGAGGCTCTTGTAGGAGGCTCTTGTAGGAGGCTCTTGTAGAAGGTTCTTGTAGGAGGTTCTTGTAGAAGGTTCTTGTAGGAGGCTCTTGTAGGAGGCTCTTGTAGGAGGTTCTTGTAGGAGGCTCTTGTAGGAGGCTCTTGTAGGAGGCTCTTGTTGGAGGCTCTTGTAGGAGGCTCTTGTAGGAGGCTCTTGTAGCAGGTTCTTGTAGGAGGCTCTTGTAGGAGGCTCTTGTAGGAGGTTCTTGTAGGAGGTTCTTGTAGGAGGCTCTTGTAGGAGGTTCTTGTAGGAGGCTCTTGTAGGAGGTTCTTGTAGGAGGTTCTTGTAGGAGGCTCTTGTAGGAGGCTCTTGTAGGAGGCTCTTGTTGGAGGCTCTTGTAGGAGGCTCTTGTAGGAGGCTCTTGTTGGAGGCTCTTGTAGGAGGCTCTTGTAGAGGCTCTTGTAGGAGGTTCTTGTAGTAGGCTCTTGTAGAGGCTCTTGTAGGAGGTTCTTGTAGGAGGCTCTTGTAGAGGCTCTTGTAGGAGGTTCTTGTAGGAGGCTCTTGTAGAGGCTCTTGTAGAGGCTCTTGTAGAGGCTCTTGTAGGAGGTTCTTGTAGGAGGTTCTTGTAGGAGGCTCTTGTAGGAGGCTCTTGTAGGGCATTGCACTGCTGCTTGTGGTTTTGCACACACACATACACTGTCTTTCCTCGTTCCACTTCCTGCTGCTCAATGGACAATTAGAACCACTTTGCGCTCTGCGATTTAGCGTGACACGCGCTGGGAACTAAAGAACTTTTCTACCTGATGATTTAATTCATAACTGAAATTGAACTATAAAAAAAGTTTAACTATATGATGTGTATACCTCTCTTTCTCTATTGTAAAGTGAATGGCCATGCTTATGTATGTTTATGTCTACTCAATATATGTACCAGCAAACTTAATTACTGTCTCCTACTTACTCTTACTCTGTTCTGAGAGCCGCATCTAGAATCTTTCTGAACTAGCCCAACAACAATTATAATCATCATTATTAAGGCATTGTTACCTGTGTTTATCCACTTTAAACACTACCTTAAGTGACACACATGCTACACAATGGCATCAGCATTTTTTACAAGTAGCATCCATTAACATTAACGGCACACTGCATCCAATCATCTTGCAGCATCTGGACTCACCTATACACCTTACAGGAACCTATGCCAGGATCCTGTTTGTGGACTTCAGCTCTGCATCAACACCACCTCCTGCTCCGCTCCAGGACAAGCTCTCCCACCTCAACGTGCCTGACTCCACCTGCAGGTGGCGCACTGACTTCCTGACAGATCTGAGGCAGTGCGGCTG
The DNA here is from genome assembly GCF_026437365.1 of Eucyclogobius newberryi. Classification (NCBI taxonomy): domain Eukaryota; kingdom Metazoa; phylum Chordata; class Actinopteri; order Gobiiformes; family Gobiidae; genus Eucyclogobius; species Eucyclogobius newberryi. Next base: position 1,342,591 of record NW_027316056.1, read on the forward strand.
GGGAAGAATGTCTCAAACACTCGGACTAGCAGCACAGGAGCTCCACAGGGCTGCATACTTTCTCCTCTGCTCTTCTCCATGTACACAACCTGCTGCACCTCCAGCCACAACTCGGTAAAACTGATTATGGTTGCGGACGACACCACCCTCATCACCATGACGACACCACCCTCATTGGGCTCATATCGGACGGGGATGAGTCTGTCTACAGGAGGGAGGTGTACCGGCTGGTGTCCTGTCCTGTCACAACCTGGAGTTCAATGCCCAGAGGACAGTGGAGATGATGACGTCACAAAGGCGCCGGTCCAGCTGGCAGCCCGGTGCAACGCTCCGCTCTTTTTTCACACTTTTTTCACACTTTTTTCACACTTATTGTGCTTTATCTTTTGTATTTTGTAAAAAAATGTTCTACTTTAGTTGTACGATTGGGACACGCGCTGGAATCTCTTTAATTCAACTTGTTTCGACTTTGTTCGGCTGGATTATTGAGTTTTTTTCGTCGTGTCGTCGTGATGTGCGCTAGCTCCAAGCTAGCCCCCCCGGCCCCACCACGCACCCCGGCCACCGCCGCCGTACGGAACGGCGCCAGTGCGCGTTTATACAAAGGAACATGCGGTTGTGGCGAGACCGTCACCCCAGTTCAGGAACTATACTTCCTGTTCCAAAGGAGGAACTCATGAAACTGAGGGGGAACCATCGTCTTACCCGGAGATCGTCACGTTATCCCGGCGTACATCCTCATTTTTCCCCTACATCCCTTGTTGGGAAATGGGAGGTTTTGTCTATAGGAGTTTTTCTTTATAAGAGTTCTTCTATTAAGAGTGTTTTTTAAACTTCCTATAATCTGTTATCTGTCTTTTTCCTCTGTATCAACCTGCGTTGTATCAATGAGATTTCCCCATGTGTGGACAATAAAGGAATATCTTATCTTATCTTGGACTTCAGGAAAGTCACAGCCCCCCCTGCTACGACAGACTCCCCCATCACCACCGTAGACTCCTTCCACTTCCTCAGCACCACCATCACCCAGGACCTCAAGTGGGAGCCACCATCAGCTCCCTCATCGCAGAGGACGTACTTCCTGTGGCAGCTGAGGAAAGCCAAGCTGCCAGCGGAGATGATGGTGCAGTTCTACACACGAGTTTGAGTCCATCCTCACCTCCTCTATCACCTCCTCCATCACCGTGTGGTACACTGGAGCCACAGCCAGGGACAAACAGAGACTACATCGCATTGTGTGCTCTGCTGAGAAGTTGATCGGCTGCAGACTTCCATCTCGTCAGGACTTGTCTCCAGGACTCTGGGACGTGCAGGTTGGATCACTGCCAACCCTTCTCACCCTGGACACAGACTATTTGAGCCACTCCCCTCAGGAAGGAGGCCACTCCCCTCAGGCAGGAGGCTACGGTCCATCCGGACCAGAACCTCCCGCTACAAGAACAGTTTCTTTCCCTCTGCTGTTGGACTCATGAACACGTCCTAAACACTGTCACTTTAACTATAATTTAATCACTCACTGGACTGTTCACTTTCTGCACTACATCTGTGGCCCATTTTTATTTTTATCCTATCGTAGATTTTTTTTTTCTTTAATGCATGCCCTTTTTGATTTTATACAAGTTGTTTTATTACTGTTCATTGTTTTTATGTTGCACCGGATCACTAAAGCAATAATCAAAAATGTTAGCAAAAATGAGAAAAGAAAAAATAAACATTATACTTTTGAAAAGAGACCCATTTGAATAACATTAAATATCAAAACTAACCAAATTTTGTTATGCAAAATCACATTATTCACCATACAGAGGCCAACATAAAGGGTAGTTGGAATATTAATCTCAAACCGAATTGTTTTTTAGCTTTGAATGTAAAGACAAAAAGGGCAGATATGTACTGGTTAAAGGTTTTCACTCTTAAATGTGTCTGCTCCACCAGGGAGTGATATCACTTTCTATGCTGATGTCATGCACCTGATTGTGAACCACTCTGAGGGAACCCTAATCTGTGGCAGCGATTAGAATCTTTGCATTCAAGCTACATTAGACTTGTCAAATTCGAGAGGCACTGGAGGAACAATAAAGAATATAGGACTGATTGACATCTGGATATTAACCCGAATGCACACCAATATACACATTTTTGAATCCATGTGCAATTTATTCAAGAATAGACTATTTCTTTGTCTTCAATAAAGACAGAGCTAAAATCACTCATCAGGCAGATATAGGCTTATCTACATTACTGTAGAGTTGGAGGAAAGACGAAAAACACAATGGATGTTCAAGTTTGTTTAGAATGGCAACACATGAAGACACATTTGTTATAGACAAATAAATTATATAAATATAATTATTACATTTAAATAATTAAAAAAAAAAAAAATATTAAATATATAAATATATATACATTTTCAAAAATCAAATTATGAGAGAGCCATTTCATTAGCAAGCCACTACATTTGCATATCATTGTGTTCAACTTGGAAATCTAAACAAACGCTCAATTAAAAAAAAAATAATAATACAAAAAGTTTAAGAGGGCGTATATTAGCTTCAAACTGTAGGAGGAGATGCCAAAAGTACGACGAGGTGCACTTTTGTGAGCGCCATGTTTGATCCAATATGGCTGACTTCCTGTATGACTTAGGGCTAGGGTTAGGTGTCATACAGTCATACAGGGAGTGGACAGTCCTGAGCAAAGTGCCCCGGATCCCATACTCCCAGGGCATCCCCAAAAGAACACCACAAGGGACACGGTCAAAAGGCTTAACCTGATCTACAAAGCATGAGAGTATAGAGCAGGTCTGGTGTTCCACAACCAGGACGAAAAACCCCACTGTTCCTCCTGAATCCGAGGTTTGTCTATCGGTCGGATTCTCCTTTCCAGTACCCTCACACTCATGAGCATAGTATAAGGAATATTGTCTGGTCTCTCTATCAATTTAAGTACATGCCACCTCACTGTCCGGAGTTTGAAAACATGCAGTACAGACCCAGGGGCACTCTGGCGGCTGAGGCATCCGGGTTGATCCAGAAGGAGAGCCAGGATAGGACCACGGTGAGCAGAGTGGGAGCGTACACACCCATCATGTAGAAGCCCACCTGTCGGCGCAGTGTGAAAATGACCTCCACACACGTGTAATGTCCTGCAGGAACACAAAGCCAGAACTGTGAAGAATCACCATCACAACATGTGTGAGATACCACAAACAACGTGTGTGAGGGCCCACTTACAACGTGTGTGAGGGCCCACTTACAACGTGTGCGAGGGACCACTTACAACGTGTGTGAGGGCCCACTTACAACGTGTGTGAGGGCCCACTTACAACGTGTGCGAGGGACCACTTACAACGTGTGTGAGGGCCCACTTACAATGTGTGTGAGGGCCCACTTACAACGTGTGTGAGGGCCCACTTACTTACAACATGTGTGAGGGCCCACTTACAACTTGTGTGAGGGACAACTTACAACGTGTGTGAGGGACCACTTACAACGTGTGTGAGGGCCCACTTACAACGTGTGTGAGGGCCCACTTACAACGTGTGCGAGGGACCACTTACAACGTGTGCGAGGGACCACTTACAACGTGTGTGAGGGCCCACTTACTTACAACATGTGTGAGGGCCCACTTACAACTTGTGTGAGGGCCCACTTATAACGTGTGTGAGGGCCCACTTACAACGTGTGTGAGGGCCCACTTACAACGTGTGTGAGGGCCCACTTACAACGTGTGTGAGGGCCCACTTACAACGTGTGTGAGGGCCCACTTACAACTTGTGTGAGGGCCCACTTACAACGTGTGTGAGGGCCCACTTACAACGTGTGTGAGGGCCCACTTACAACGTGTGTGAGGGCCCACTTACACAGTTGTACATGTAATGACCACTAGAGACAGTAGTGAACACAGCTGTACATGTAATGACCACTAGGGACAGTAGTGAACACAGCTGTACATGTAATGACCACTAGAGACAGCAGTGAACACAGCTGTACATGTAATGACCACTAGAGACAGTAGTGAACACAGCTGTACATGTAATGACCACTAGGGACAGTAGTGAACACAGCTGTACATGTAATGACCACTAGAGACAGTAGTGAACACAGCTGTACATGTAATGACCACTAGGGACAGTAGTGAACACAGCTGTACATGTAATGACCACTAGAGACAGTAGTGAACACAGCTGTACATGTAATGACCACTAGAGACAGCAGTGAACACAGCTGTACATGTAATGACCACTAGGGACAGTAGTGAACACAGCTGTACATGTAATGACCACTAGAGACAGTAGTGAACACAGCTGTACATGTAATGACCACTAGGGACAGTAGTGAACACAGCTGTACATGTAATGACCACTAGAGACAGTAGTGAACACAGCTGTACATGTAATGACCACTAGGGACAGTAGTGAACACAGCTGTACATGTAATGACCACTAGAGACAGTAGTGAACACAGCTGTACATGTGCTGACCACTAGAGACAGTAGTGAACACAGCTGTACATGTGCTGACCACTAGAGACAGTAGTGAACACAGCTGTACATGTAATGACCACTAGAGACAGTAGTGAACACAGCTGTACATGTAATGACCACTGGGGACAGTAGTGAACACAGCTGTACATGTGCTGACCACTGGGGACAGTAGTGAACACAGCTGTACATGTGCTGACCACTAGAGACAGTAGTGAACACAGCTGTACATGTAATGACCACTAGGGACGTGAACACAGCTGTACATGTAATGACCACTAGGGACAGTAGTGAACACAGCTGTACATGTAATGACCACTAGGGACAGTAGTGAACACAGCTGTACATGTAATGACCACTAGAGACAGTAGTGAACACAGCTGTACATGTAATGACCACTAGGGACGTGAACACAGCTGTACATGTAATGACCACTAGAGACAGTAGTGAACACAGCTGTACATGTAATGACCACTAGGGACAGTAGTGAACACAGCTGTACATGTAATGACCACTAGGGACAGTAGTGAACACAGCTGTACATGTAATGACCACTAGAGACAGTAGTGAACACAGCTGTACATGTGCTGACCACTAGAGACAGTAGTGAACACAGCTGTACATGTAATGACCACTAGGGACAGTAGTGAACACAGCTGTACATGTAATGACCACTAGGGACAGTAGTGAACACAGCTGTACATGTAATGACCACTAGAGACAGTAGTGAACACAGCTGTACATGTAATGACCACTAGGGACAGTAGTGAACACAGCTGTACATGTAATGACCACTAGAGACAGTAGTGAACACAGCTGTACATGTAATGACCACTAGGGACGTGAACACAGCTGTACATGTAATGACCACTAGAGACAGTAGTGAACACAGCTGTACATGTAATGACCACTAGGGACGTGAACACAGCTGTACATGTAATGACCACTAGAGACAGTAGTGAACACAGCTGTACATGTGCTGACCACTGGGACCTCTGAAAACCAGGGGCCACTGGGGGTGCTAGAAGAAATGTTGTGTCCTTAGGCAAGACATGTCATCCACAAAGCCCTTAATCTTCGAGTGCCTTGAAGGTGAGAAAGAGCTATATAATTACACTGTATGAATAAAAAGGACAAGAGAGAACAGTGGACACTTTTCTTGGCTCTTTTCCAAACAATGTGATCTACAAACGGGCTATTCCGGCCCATTCAATGGATTAGGTCGCTCACACAGACAGGGCGACACAGCACACAGCAGTTAGCGCTCTTGCTTCACAGCAAGAAAGTCCTGGGATCGATTTATGAATAGTGCGGGGCCTTTCTGTGTGGAGTTTGCATGTTCTCCCCGTGTCTGTGTAGTTTTTTCCTAGGTACTCTGGTTTCTCCTACCACTCCTACTGGTGCAGTACCGACCTGTGCCCTGGTAGAACTTGGTGCAGTTGCCGTACTTGATGTCCTCCTGGCGGATGTCAAACTGAGGCAGGGAGATCTCGTCCATCTGCACAGGGTCGGACTGCCACATGAACACCAGCTCTCGGGTAGTGTATCCGACTGAAACACACAGACATTTTACTCAGTATCCGATCGATACACACTTGTAGACTCTCTAAAGTCCTCTATCGCTCTCCTCTGCCTCCCTGACCTATTTTCTCTCTCCCTCTGTCTTTCCCTTCTCCGCAATCTCTCCCCCGTCTCTCTTTGCTGTCTCGCTCAAACTTATGACTTACTCTCCTCTATCGCGATCTCTCTTTCTCTCATCTCTATCTACCCATAGATTATTCATGGATACACATTCTCTCTCTCTGCCGATGTTCAAACTCATACACAAATCCAACGTTCCTTCACCTACTGAATGCTGAAGCCAATCCTCATATTAAAGTGTCGGTGTAATCCCTCATATGTCCAGGCGTGTTCAATAGTAGAAAAAGCTTCAGTTGTAGTCATCTGGACTCATCCAAGAGTCATTGTCAATAAAAGAATTTAGGTCGAGAACTCCGATATTTATACTATTGGTAAGTCCAGCCCGAACGTCTATTTTTTTCTAACTGAGTCCAGATGACTACAACTGAAGCTTTTTCTACTACACATATTAAAGTATATCACATGTTTATGACATGATATTTGGATCATTCATCTGCTGCTCACCAGTCCCATGTAAAAGAGGCATGTTTAGTGTAATTAGACTGTTACAGAAGCACATCAGAAATCGACACTCATTTAAAACGTCTCTTAGCAACTCGAGCTGAGTTACTAAATGAGTGATAGTAGCATAGAAGGCAGCATCTACTCATTTATAAGTCTATGGCTGCATCCAAATGTCCACCCTAGTCCATAAGCCCTCATTCATACATTATTGAGTGCACTACTTTCTCCTCCCCGCAGGTCATGTAACTCTATCGTCAAGGTGAAAAAAAAAGTCAGCAAAAATCTGATACAAAAGTTATCCTCTTATGAATATTAGTCAAGTCCGTCCGACACACCTATAGTTAAGGGCTAAAAATAATCATACACTTTTTATTTAACATAAACATCAAACAGACTGGATTGTTGAACTTTTTGCCTGTGATGGTGATCTTTTAACAGCTTAAGATAAGGTAAGCAGCAAATGCTAGTAACTTTGCAGTGTTGTATTTCTAATAACAAGCCAGCAGTGCTTCGTTTAAACAGCTCTCTGCTTTCATTCATTTAGAGGTGTTGTGTCCATTTAAAGATCTGTCACTTTCCACTCTTGTTTTTCAAACTGTCGCACTGCATTGTGGTCTATATTGGTGTATATTTCGTATTGTCAAGTGACAACTACTACTACTTTTGAAGGTGCATGGTGGGAAATTTTGAGGGCACTAAATTTTTACCTGCTGGATATTCAGACAGCACTAAAGATGGTATGATCCCTAAAAGGTGCCCTATGTAGGAAGAGTGTGGACATTTGGATGCAGCTCATGTTTCTATCAGTCCGTTTCTCTCGCCCTGTCTCTCCTCCCTCTCCTCTCCCCCCTCCTCAATGCACAGTTAGGGTCAGACCTGTATGGCTGCACATGTGAATTGTGAGTGAGTGTTACTTACAGCTCTCCAGTTGCATCTTGCAGAACTGTGTGTCCATAGGGAACAGGCTCAATTCCAGGGGACAGGACAGAGTCACGGAGAGCCTGAACACACATCAGACCAGTGTACAGGAGCCGGGTATCATCTAAACATATTACTCTAATTAGCATTGCAGCGCAGCGGACCACTGGTGCGTCGCGAGACCCACGGTTCAAAAGACGCATCACTACCACTCACTACCAATCACTAGCTATCATTACCACATTTATTTATGTGTAAATATCTCATGTTACAGCGTGGGCACCTGCGGTTTGTTGTCAGGTGCGGCTCGTATAAGTTCTATTTTCCTCGTAAATATACTCTGATCCGATACTAAGTTAAAGCACAAAAATATTTTTTTTGTTTTGCCCAGATTTCTGTATCTATTCCAGATTATTTCCACTTCCATCCCCAACCAGCTGTTTGAAGGGTGGAATAAAATAATCTCAAGATTTGTATGGCAAGGCTAAAAAAACTAAAGGTTTTTGGCAAGGACTTACAGTGCTTTGAGCTGACTCACCTGGCTTTTAAATCATCATTTGACCCCCATAATCCCAGAAAAGAAGAACAAGGGATGCATAAACAAGGAAGGCCTGGTAACACTACGGGACAAAAACAAACAAAGCTGACTGTCAACGATCCCATTGGAAAACAGCCCGCATCACAAGCTAACGATGCGCCAGAAGTCCCTCCCCACCATAGAAACGGGCTACCGCCAACACATATAAGGATTCTCTTAACATCTTTGCATTGAAAGGGGGAGAGAATATAACTAGTCATGTGTTATTGCTCTAGTTGACCAAAATAAGATGCAAATTGCAGTGTGATATTGAGTCTTTTAGAGCTGAGGTGACCGCTGCCATGGGCCCGGCCTTATCTGCTGCAGTAGCCGCTGAGCTGAAAGCAACAGCAGTAACCGGAGCATGCATGGATGAAGTTGAGCAGGGTGTTTCAGATAAATCACTGAAGCAGATATAGGCACAATATACCTAATTGATCATGCTCCTATCTACATGTCTGTAGCCTTAGAGGAAAGATGACAAAAAACAAAACACTGTGGAGGTTCAATCCCAGACTGCTTAGTGACCCCTTTGTGGAAAAAATGTCCAAAAATATTGAGACTTATCTTGAGGAAAACTATACTGGGATTTTTTTCCGCTCATCCTTTGTGATGCTTCGAAAGCAGTCTTGAGAGGAGAAATTACAGCTAAAGGATATGCAAGAAAATTTTAAATTGTTGGAGGAAAACCATGCCAAGAACGGGTGTCTTAAAATGCAACCAGAAATTAAAAATATGGGAGGAGAAATTAATGATCTGACTTCACAGGAAATAGTTAGGAAAATGCTCTTTAGCAAACAAAGATATTCTGAGAGTGGATCAAAATTTTCTAAATGAATAATTTTGAAAATTAAAAATGCTTGTTATGCTCTTTACAATCTGATAATTTATAAAGTGTGAAATATTCACTTTTGGACATTTAAAAAAAAAGAAACATGGTCATGTCAAATAGCCCCCCCTATATTTTGCATTATTAGCCACCACTGCATGCAACAATAAGTGAGGTTTAAATCCTGGTCTCCCACGTGAAGGGCAAACACCTAAATGCGTTAAATGTGCTGAATGGATTAAATAGTTTCACTTCATCGATCAGTTAATTTGACAAAATCACTATATACCATTTCTGCTTCCGCTGCTATTCTGAGCAGGTGTTTTTACCTTTGATTGACTGGAAAAGAAAAAAATAACACGTTGCAGCAGTCTCTGCATTATCAGGCCGTGTGCGGGGTCGGTGTCCCACATTATTTTGCAAAGTCGGTGCGCCCTCTCCAAAGTGGCAAAGAATCACAACTGGAGTCGCAGATAAAAGATACGGAACTACGGTTTCAAGGTAGCCTTAGATGTTGTCCTTCTCAGGGACTCTACCGTCCGTGACTCGTCACATGTCTCTCCACTTTACCCAAGTCAGCTTTCAGGACTACAAAGTCCATTTCCAGTTTCCTGAAGCGTAGGTAGTTGTTGGCTTTTATGTAAGGTCTCATGCTGGTGCCTTGTAAATAGTCAAATTGTGGCCATAAAAAAAAGGCAACTAATACTTTTGGTTTGTCAGCTCCTGGTTTGGTTGGCACTGGAACACCCTGGCACACCTGTGGCTACACCATTTCACTAACAGAGGATGAGATGAGCTGGTAGGGAGGTGAAGAGAGCACACACCAGTGTAGGGACAAAGAGTAGTGGGTGTGAGCAAGACTGGTGCGCACAGATCCATTTGTGTCTTTTACAAAAAAACAGACACTTCGGTGATCGCAGATTTTGCAGTGACAACAAAGCTGCACAGGCAGCGTGCACAGAAGGCTCATTGGTCTCAAAACTTTACCCACCTTTCCTATAGACCTACTCGTTCACACGAGCCTACCTCATACTGACGAGCACATCTCCGTTCCTGAAGATGAAGAGTAGGATGTTGTCCTGGGTGACATCGTGGAAGTTTGCATTCTTCTCGTTGGCAAAGAACAAGTCTGGTTTCCACAGACACTGAAACATCTTGGGGTCCACAGTCAGTGCGTCACTCTTGAAGTCCGCGGGAAAGCGGAGGCGTGGATCGTTCCAGCGCTGACGGAGGAAGATATTCACGCGGTAGTCCTGGGCAGAAGCAGGGACATTAGTGCTGGGTCGGGCCGCAGGCTTACAGCTTCTTCTGATACTCACCATGGTAGTCTCCTGGATGGAGCCAAAGCTGTTGATGAAGATATTGACTTTGGATTCCACAGGGATTCCTGAAAGTATATGACAAAGTTATCTTAGTCATGTATACATATAATTGGATGTTTCAATACACTTCCCAGTGCTGTAAACTAGAGTTCCAGTAGTTTTCATGATTCCAAGAGGTTTAATGAAGGGAGTGTCTACAGAGCCGCAGCGCGCAGGCGAAACTGCCATGTTATTTTGTGCCCGGCTCCTGAAACTGCTGCGCTATTTGACCGCGCTGTTTTAGACCGCGCCGGGTTAAGGTTAGGGTTAAGGTTAGGGTCAGGGTTAGGGTAAGGGTTAGGGTTAGCCATGAGGCTATATGGCAGTGCCGCGGTTCCTGAAACTGCTGGGCCATTTGACCGCGCCGCGGCTCTGCAGCCACAGCCTAGTATTTAACATAATATATGTATATACATATATTTACCTGTATCCAATCCAACGTTGTCCCCCGCCCACCCCGTGACGTAGTCTCAGTGAGAGCGTGTGTCCCCCGCCCACCCCGTGACGTAGTCTCAGTGAGAGCGCGTGCCCCTCGTCCACCCCGTGACGTAGTCTCAGTGAGAGCGTGTGTCCCCCGCCCACCCCGTGACGTAGTCTCAGGGAGAGCGTGTGTCCCCCACCCACCCCGTGACGTAGTCTCAGGGAGAGCGTGTGTCCCTCGTCCACCCCGTGACGTAGTCTCAGTGAGAGCGTGTGTCCCCCGCCCACCCCGTGACATAGTCTCAGTGAGAGCGTGTACCCCCGCCCACCCCGTGACGTAGTCTCAGTGAGAGCGTGTGTCCCCCGCCCACCCCGTGACGTAGTCTCAGTGAGAGCGTGTGTGTCCCTCGCCCACCCCGTGACGTAGTCTCAGTGAGAGCGTGTGTCCCCCGCCCACCCCGTGACGTAGTCTCAGTGAGAGCGTGTGTCCCCCGCCCACCCCGTGACGTAGTCTCAGTGAGAGCGTGTGTCCCTCGTCCACCCCGTGACGTAGTCTCAGTGAGAGCGTGTGTCCCTCGCCCACCCCGTGACGTAGTCTCAGTGAGAGCATGTGTCCCCCGCCCACCCCGTGACGTAGTCTCAGTGAGAGCGTGTGTCCCTCGTCCACCCCGTGATGTAGTCTCAGTGAGAGCGTGTGTCCCTCGTCCACCCCGTGACGTAGTCTCAGTGAGAGCGTGTGTCCCCCGCCCACCCCGTGACGTAGTCTCAGGGAGAGCGTGTGTCCCCCGCCCACCCCGTGACGTAGTCTCAGGGAGAGCGTGTGTCCCCCGCCCACCCAGTGACGTAGTCTCAGTGAGAGCGCGTGTCCCCCGCCTAACCCGTGACGTAGTCTCAGTGAGAGCGTGTGTCCCCCGCCCACCCCGTGACGTAGTCTCAGTGAGAGCGTGTGTGTCCCTCGCCCACCCCGTGACGTAGTCTCAGTGAGAGGGTGTGTCCCCCGCCCACCCCGTGACGTAGTCTCAGTGAGAGCGTGTGTCCCCCGCCCACCCCGTGACGTAGTCTCAGTGAGAGCGTGTGTCCCTCGTCCACCCCGTGACGTAGTCTCAGTGAGAGCGTGTGTCCCTCGCCCACCCCGTGACGTAGTCTCAGTGAGAGCATGTGTCCCCCGCCCACCCCGTGAAATAGTCTCAGTGAGAGCGTGTGTCCCTCGTCCACCCCGTGATGTAGTCTCAGTGAGAGCGTGTGTCCCTCGTCCACCCCGTGACGTAGTCTCAGTGAGAGCGTGTGTCCCCCGCCCACCCCGTGACGTAGTCTCAGGGAGAGCGTGTGTCCCCCGCCCACCCCGTGACGTAGTCTCAGGGAGAGCGTGTGTCCCCCGCCCACCCAGTGACGTAGTCTCAGTGAGAGCGCGTGTCCCCCGCCTAACCCGTGACGTAGTCTCAGTGAGAGCGTGTGTCCCCCGCCCACCCCGTGACGTAGTCTCAGTGAGAGCGCGTGCCCCTCGTCCACCCCGTGACGTAGTCTCAGTGAGAGCGTGTGTCCCCCGCCCACCCCGTGACGTAGTCTCAGGGAGAGCGTGTGTCCCCCGCCCACCCCGTGACGTAGTCTCAGGGAGAGCGTGTGTCCCTCGTCCACCCCGTGACGTAGTCTCAGTGAGAGCGTATGTCCCCCGCCCACCCCGTGACATAGTCTCAGTGAGAGCGTGTGTCCCCCGCCCACCCCGTGACGTAGTCTCAGTGAGAGCGTGTGTCCCCCGCCCACCCCGTGACGTAGTCTCAGTGAGAGCGTGTGTGTCCCTCGCCCACCCCGTGACGTAGTCTCAGTGAGAGCGTGTGTCCCCCGCCCACCCCGTGACGTAGTCTCAGTGAGAGCGTGTGTCCCCCGCCCACCCCGTGACGTAGTCTCAGTGAGAGCGTGTGTCCCTCGTCCACCCCGTGACGTAGTCTCAGTGAGAGCGTGTGTCCCTCGCCCACCCCGTGACGTAGTCTCAGTGAGAGCGTGTGTCCCCCGCCCACCCCGTGACATAGTCTCAGTGAGAGCGTGTGTCCCTCGTCCACCCCGTGACGTAGTCTCAGTGAGAGCGTGTGTCCCCCGCCCAACCCGTGATGTAGTCTCAGTGAGAGCGTGTGTCCCTCGTCCACCCCGTGACGTAGTCTCAGTGAGAGCGTGTGTCCCTCGTCCACCCCGTGACGTAGTCTCAGTGAGAGCGTGTGTCCCCTGCCCACCCCGTGACGTAGTCTCAGTGAGAGCGTGTGTCCCTCGTCCACCCCGTGACGTAGTCTCAGTGAGAGCGTGTGTCCCCCGCCCACCCCGTGACGTAGTCTCAGTGAGAGCGTGTGTCCCTCGTCCACCCCGTGACGTAGTCTCAGTGAGAGCGTGTGTCCCCCGCCCACCCCGTAACGCCGTCTCAGTGAGAGCATGTGTCCCCCGCCCACCCCGTGACGTAGTCTCAGTGAGAGCGTGTGTCCCTCGTCCACCCCGTGACGTAGTCTCAGTGAGAGCGTGTGTCCCCCGCCCAACCCGTGACGTAGTCTCAGTGAGAGCGTGTGTCCCCCGCCCACCCCGTGACGTAGTCTCAGTGAGAGCGTGTGTCCCCCGCCCACCCCTTGACGTAGTCTCAGCGCGGAGACGATGAATGTAAACAGACTGAGCCATCACAGCAGCACACGGGAATCCCAAGTTATCGAATAACAAAAGCAATAATCACACTTCAAACACTTGCACAATCATCATAATAAATGAAAAACATCACAAAACAATGTAATAACAAACACCTCGTCAGGAAGTTGCCCATGTACATGTAGCTCTCTCGCTCTCTTCTTTTATCATGGGAATAGTGCTGTGACAAGACATTGATGTGGTCCACATTTTCAATTTTTATTCAAAAAATAAAGTGCAAATTTCATGTGCAAAAGTATGGAGGCAAAAGAGCTGTGTCTTCTCCAGCAGCAGAACAAGAAATGTTGTTTTTATGGCGGTTGACATCCAAGTGTTGCATTACCGCCAGACTTTATTCCTCAGACTCTGTCGTAGTCCTTAAAAGTACTCCTTCCATCGCTTTGGTGTTACAAAGCCCACAAGGTCATGAGATGTCTTTGTTGTTGAATCCTTTAGAAGTCTTTCTTCCCCTCAGACCTTGTCGTAGAATAGTTTTTGTTGTTGTTGTTGTTGTTGTTGTTGTTGTTGTTTTATGGCGGTTGGCATCCAATTGTTGCATTACCGCCAGACTTTATTCCTCAGACTTTTCGTAGTCCTCAGACTGTCGTAGTCCGTAAAAGTACTCCTTCCATTGCTTTGGTGTTACAAAGCCCATGAGGTCATGATATGTCTTTGTGACCGGCTTTATTCCAGGGAGACTCTTCTTCATCTTCCTCTCCCTCTTTGACGTTCGGTGCTTTGGAAGTACAAAGCCCATGAGGTCAGTTTTTGTTGTTTCAGAGTCCGACCGGCTTTATTCCAGGGAGACTCTTCTTCATCTTCCTCTCCTTCGGTGACGTTCGGTGCTTCCACCGTACAGCTTTATTCTTTAGGCTTCATTCTTTAGGCTTTGATGTTTCCACTGATGTCGTTGCTTGGTAGCCGTGCATCTACGAGACTGGGCGAGGACAGGGGACCACCCCCACCCCCACCTCGTCACTCTGATCACTCTGACTCCCCAAAAGTAGACCCCCATCACTCCGACCCCCCACCCAGCGCCCCCAACCCGCACTCTATATCTGCCCAATCAAGCGCCTTTGTTCCAAGGAATCTCCCCGCAGCCCCAGCAACGATCCCGATCCCCCCAGCTCCGCCCCAAGTCTGAGCAGCACAGTCCACAACATCCACCACAAAGAGCACGAAATCCTCTCTATCCACAACCAGGGCACTCCCACCAATTCCGGAACCTGCACACTTGGGACCTCCACACCTGAAACCCCCACACCTCCCGGGAGCCACGCCGGGCTCCCCCACCTCGCTCTGGCTGGGAGCAGCGCTGGCTCCCCTCTCTGTACTCACCCCAAACTCGCCACTTGAAACTTTCCTGACTGCATCCGCACAGGAAACACCCTGAGAAACCCCAATTTTCTGCACCTCAGCAGCTTCCCCGCCAAACCTGCATCCCCCGCAGGCAGAGCCATGCTCTTCCCCACAGCCACAGCACCCCAGCCCTACTCTCACGTCACACCTCCCACACTCATGATCTCCCGCACATCCACCACACCCCTGCCTCCCTCCACAGACCGCCGCAACATGCCCAAAGCGCTGGCACCCAAAGCAACACAGGGGCGGTGGAACACATGGCCCAACGCCATGGCACACGAACCCAACGAACACCCCACTAGGCAGGCACCCCCCCTTCAAGTGCCACCACCACCGACAGGCTGCCACATCTCACCCCAAACCGGGTCACCTTCAACCGCGTAGCGTCCACCACCTTAGCTCCAGTCAAATTCTCCTTAACTTCATCCACAGACGTCGCCGTAGTGACACCTACGATAACTCCTCTGACCGTGTTTCTTTCAGCATCAGACAGAAGGATTTCCTTTCCACCCAGACGTTTAGTTCCAATTGCCTCCCTTTGCTGAGCCGCGTCCTTGCACACGACCAGCAGCGAGCCATCTCTAAGGACACTCGCACTCTTGATCACTCCCACAGCTACAGTTAGGCTCTTTGACAATGCCACTGAATTCCACTCCTTAAAGGATGCACTATCCTGTGCAAGCTTTATGATCACCTTACAGTCTCTACTCTCACCCCCGATATCAATAGCTTCAGCCTCATCCTGCCGCTCATTCCCAGAACCCTCGGACGAGCTAAGGGACTTTTTACGTTTCCGGGCACCAGCAGCCAGAAAAGGCTGCTCCTCCACGCCGTCCAGAACGCCTTCGACCATCGATCCACTCTCCTCCGCCATCTCCTGTCTCTCCAGACCGCCCACAGCGCAGACCCGATTCTTCTTTTTCTTCGTCTTCACCAGGCTGGCCAGGGACTCTGGAGCGTATACCCCAAACATCCCAGCGCGCGTTAATGGACCTGCATTTATACAATTCTTCTTCTTCTTTCTCACCTTTGGCATTAGTTGGTATCCCAATGTTGACAACAACATTGGGATACCAACTAATTACTACAATAGTAGTAGTCTCTTCTTTTTTGGTATTTTATGGAGAAGCCAGGGCTAATCCCAGCCAGAGCGAGGTGAGGGAAGCCAGCGTGCCTCCCAAGAAGTGTGTAGGTTTCAAGTGTGGAGGTCCCAAGTGTGCAGGTTCCAGAATTAATGAGAATACCCTGGTTGTGGACAGAGAGGATTTTGTACTCTTTATGGTGGATGTTATAAACTGTGCTGCTCAGACTCAAAGCAGAACTGAAAGGATCAGGATCATTGCTAAAGCTGCAGGGAGATTCCTTGGAACAAAAGAGCTTGATTGGGCAGATATAGAAAACAGGCTAAAGGCGCTAAATGGGAGTCGGAGTGATGGAGGTCTACTTTTGGGGAATCAGAGTGATCAGAGTGAAGAAATGGAGGTGGGGGTGGTCTCTTGTCCTCGCCCAGTCTAATAGATGCACGGCTGCCAGGCAACGACATCAGTGGAGCTAAGCCTAAAGAATGAAGCCTGAAGAGTATAACTGTGCGGCGGCAGCACCGAACATCAAAGAAGGACACTCTGAAAGATGAAGTCGAAGGAATGGAGTCTGGTGGTGCAGCGGCACTTGGATGCAGACCGCCATAGAACAACAACAACAACAACAACACCGGAAGTCAAAGCACTGGAAGAAGAACTTTTAGGACTACGACAAAGTCTAAGGAATAAAGTCTGGCGGTAATGCAACACTCGGATGCCAACCGCCATAAAACAACAACAACAACCCACCCGAACTCTTTAAACGTTTACCCAACCCTGTGCTATATAAGTAAGCAACCACAGCCTGACACAAACCCTTTGACTGGATCGCAAGAACGTTCCGCTGAGTGAACTCCCGCCCATTATTCCGAAACCAAAAGGCCAACACGGTCCTCTCTCTTTCATAAGCCTCACAGCGAATCAGCAAATGCTTGACAGTCTCTGGCACCCGACAGTGACCACATAGGCCGGTCGGATGTTTGCCTATCCTACTCAGTGACCAATTGAGTCCAGTATGGGCAATCCTCATGCGGGCAAAGGCCCTTTCCTCCCTCGCGTTCCTGCCCATGAACACGCAAGGACCCACACTATCCTGTATGTGATAGAGATGCCGTCCAGTATCACAGTGGCTCCAAAATTCCTGCCAAAGGCCGACCACGTGACTCTTGATAATAGGCTTGATTTCAGATTTGCTTAACTCAACCGCCACATCAATTGATGGCCGCCTAAGGGAACATTAAGCCAGTGAATCAGCCATTTCGTTACCATCCACCCCCACATGCGCAGGAACCCAAATGAAGGAAACCCTCACATCCTTCCTGGACAGGGAGAGTATCAGAAAGAAGATGCCGTTCAACACATCCTGTCTGCAATCCGATTTCCCAGATTTAATGTTGTTGTTGTTGTTGTTTTATGGCGGTTGGCATCCAATTGTTGCATTACCGCCAGACTTTATTACTCAGACTTTTCGTAGTCCTCAGACTCTGTCGTAGTCCGTAAAAGTACTCCTTCCATTGCTTTGGTGTTACAAAGCCCATGAGGTCATGATATGTCTTTGTGACTAGAATAGTTGTTGTTGTTGTTGTTGTTGTCGTTGTTCCATGGCGGCTGGCATCCAACTGTTGCACCACCGCCAGACTTCATTCCTCAGGCCCTTCGCAGTCCCCAGACTGTCGTAGTCCGTAAAAGAACTCCCTCCATTGCTTTGGTGTTACAAAGCCCACGAGGTCATGACATGTCCCCGTGACTAGAACAGTTGTTGTTGTTGTTGTTGTTGTTGTTGTTCCATGGCGGTTGGCATCCAAGTGCTGCATCACCGCCAGACTCCACTCCCTACAAAGCCCATGAGGTCATGATATGTCTTTGTGACTAGAATAGTTGTTGTTGTTTCAGAGACCAATTACAACAACAACAGCTGGGGCTGCGGGGAGATTCCTTGGAGCGAGGGAGCTTGATTGGGCGGATGTGGAAAACAGGCTAGGGGCGCTGGATGGGAGTCGGAGTGATGGGGGTCTGCTTGTGGGGGGTCGGGGTGATCGGAGTGGCGAGATGGGGGTGGTCTCCTGTCCTCGTCCAGTCTCGTAGACGCACGGCTACCAAGCAGCGACATCAGTGGAAATATTAAAGCCTATAGAATGAAGCCTAAAGAATAAAGCTGTACGGTTGTTGTTGTTGTTGTTGTTGTTGTTGTTTTATGGCGGTTGGCATCCGAGTGTTGCATTACCGCCAGACTTTATTCCTCAGACGTTTCGTAGTCCTCAGACTCTGTCGTAGTCCGTAAAAGTACTCCTCCCATTGCTTTGGCGTTACAAAGCCCATGAGGTCATGATGTGTTTTTGTGACTAGAATAGTTGTTGTGTTGTTGTTGTTGTTGTTTTATGGCGGTTGGCATCCAAGTGTTGCATTACCGCCAGACTGTATTCCTCAGACTACGGTGGAAGCACCGAACGTCAAAGAAGGAGAGGAAGATGAAGAAGAGTCTCCCTGGAATAAAGCCGGTTGGTCTCTGAAACAACACGACCTTGCTCAACACCCGGTCTGGAGAGACGGGAGATGGCGGAGGAGAGTGGATCGGGGATGGAAGACGTTCTGGACGGCGTGGAGGAGCAGCCTTTTCTGCCTGCACGTGCCCGGAAACGTAAAAAGTCCCTTAGCTCGTCCGAGGGTTCTGGGAATGAGCAGCAGGATGAGGCTGAAGCTATTGATATCCGGGGTGAGAGCAGAGACTGTAAGGTGATCATAAAGCTTGCACAGGATAGTGCATCCTTTAAGGAGTGGAATTCAGTGGCATTGTCAAAGAGCCTAACTGTAGCTGTGGGAGTGATCAAGAGTGCGAGTGTCCTTAGAGATGGCTCGCTGCTGGTCGTGTGCAAGGACGCGGCTCAGCAACGGAAGGCGATTGGAACTAAACGTCTGGGTGGAAAGGACATTCTTGTGTCTGATGCTGAAAGAAACACGGTCAGAGGAGTTATCGTAGGTGTCCCTACGGCGACGTCTGTGGATGAAGTTAAGGAGAATTTGACTGGAGTTACGGTGGTGGACGCTAGGCGTTTGAAGGTGACCCGGTTTGGGGTAAGATGTGACAGCTTGTCGGTAATGGTAACACTTTTAAGGGAGGTGCCTGCCTAGTAAGGTGTTCATTGGGTACATGTGCTATAGCGTCAGGCCATATGTTCCGCCGCCCCTGCGTTGCTTTAAGTGCCAGCGCTTTGGGCATATTGCAGCGGTCTGTAGAGGGAAGCAAAGATGTGGTAAATGTGCAGGAGACCACGAGTATGGGAAGTGTGACGTGGGTGCAAAACTGAAGTGCTGTAACTGTGGGGAAGAACATAGCTCTGCCTTCGGGGGATGCAGGTTTAGCAAAAGAGCTGCTGAGGTGCAGAAAATAAAGGTCTCTCAAGGTATATCCTATGCAGATGCAGTCAAGAAAGTTTCAAGTAACGAGTTTAGAGTAAATACAGAGAGGGGAGCCAGCGCTGCTCCCAGCCAGGGCGAAATGAGAGGGGCCAGCGTGGCTCCCAAGAAGTGTGAAGGTTTCAAGAGTGGAGGTCCCAAGTGTGCAGGTTCCAGAATTAATGAGAATACCCTGGTTGTGGATAGAGAGGATTTTGTACTCTTTGTGGTGGATGTTGTGGGCTGTGCTGCTCGGACTCGGGGCGGAACTGGAAGGATCGGGATCATTGCTGGAGCTGCGGGGGGATTCCTTGGAACAGGGGAGCTTGATTGGGCAGATGTGGAGGGCGGGCTGGGGGCGCTGGATGGGAGTCGGAGTGGTGGGGGTCTGCTTGTGGGGAGTCGGAGTGGTCGGAGTGGCGGGATGGGGGTGGGGGTGGTCTCCTGTCCTCGCCCAGTCTCGTAGACGCACGGCTACCAAGCAGCGACATCAGTGGACATATTAAAGCCTATAGAATGAAGCCTAAAGAATAAAGCTGTACGGTGGAAGCACCGAACGTCAAAGAAGGAGAGGAAGATGAAGAAGAGTCTCCCTGGAATAAAGCCGGTTGGTCTCTGAAACAACAACAACTATTCTAGTCACAAAGACATATCATGACCTCATGGGCTTTGTAACACCAAAGCAATGGAAGGAGTACTTTTACGGACTACGACAGAGTCTGAGGACTACGACAAAGTCTGAGGAATAAAGTCTGGCGGTAATGCAACACTTGGATGCCAACCGCCATAAAACAACAACAACAACAACAACAACAACAACTAGTCACAAAGACATATCATGACCTCATGGGCTTTGTAACACCAAAGCAATTGAAGGAGTACTTTTACGGACGGACTACGACAGAGTCTGAGGACTACGAAACGTCTGAGGAATAAAGTCTGGCGGTAATGCAACACTCGGATGCCAACCGCCATAAAACAACAACAACAACAACAACTACGACAAAGTCTGAGGAATAAAGTCTGGCGGTAATATAACACTTGGATGCCAACCGCCATAAAACAACAACAACAACAACAACAACAACAACAACAACAACTGACGTTCTGTCAAGTAACGAGGTTAAAGTAAGAAGAAGAAGAAGAAGAAGAAGAAGAAGAAGAAGAAGAAGAGCTAGTCTCCGGTCTGGAGAGACGGGAGATGGCGGAGGAGAGTGGATCGGTGGTCGAAGACGTTCTGGACGGCGTGGAGGAGCAGCCTTTTCTGGCTGCACGTGCCCGGAAACGTAAAAAGTCCCTTAGCTCGTCCGAGGGTTCTGGGAATGAGCAGCAGGATGAGGCTGAAGCTGTTGATATCCGGAGTGAGAGCAGAGACTGTAAGGTGATCATAAAGCTTGCACAGGATAGTGCATCCTTTAAGGAGTGGAATTCAGTGGCATTGTCAAAGAGCCTAACTGTAGCTGTGGGAGTGATCAAGAGTGCGAGTGTCCTTAGAGATGGCTCGCTGCTGGTCGTGTGCAAGGACGCGGCTCAGCAACGGAAGGCGATTGGAACTAAACGTCTCGGTGGAAAGGACATTCTTGTGTCTGATGCTGAAAGAAACACGGTCAGAGGAGTTATCGTAGGTGTCCCTACGGCGACGTCTGTGGATGAAGTTAAGGAGAATTTGACTGGAGCTACGGTGGTGGACGCTAGGCGGTTGAAGGTGACCCGGTATGGGGTAAGATGTGACAGCTTGTCGGTAATGGTAACGCTTGAAGGGAGGTGCCTGCCTAGTAAGGTGTTCATTGGGTTCATGTGCTATGACGTTAGGCCATATGTTCCACCGCCCCTGCGTTGCTTTAAGTGCCAGCGCTTTGGGCATATTGCAGCGGTCTGTAGAGGGAGGCAAAGATGTGGTAAATGTGCAGGAGATCACGAGTATGGGAAGTGTGACGACGGAGCAAAACTCAAGTGCTGTAACTGTGGGGGAGAGCATAGCTCTGCCTACGGGGGATGCGTGTTCAGCAAGAGGGCTGCTGAGGTGCAAAAAGTTAGAGCCTCTCAAGGCATATCCTACGCGGATGCGGTCAAGAAGGTGTCTGGTAGTCAGGTGACGGTGGATGCAGTGGGGGCTGCCAGTGCTGCTGGTGTCCTAGGCGACAGGGGAGGGGGCAGCGTTGCCCGCGGCCAGGGGGAGGTCCCCACTGGGATGCCTGTGAGTGTGGCTTCCACGGGCAGAGGCCCTGTGGGTGCGGAGGATGTACTGGTTGTGAAGAGGAAAGATTTCTTCCTCTTTATAGTGGAAGTGATTAACTGTACTGGGCAAACCAAGAAGAGATCCGAAAAGACTAAGATCATCGCTAAGGCTGCAGGGAAGTACTTTGGAGCTGGGGGCCCCGAGTGGACGGAGATAGAGGATGCGCTGCGGGAGGGCGCCCTGCCCCATTCTGGCAGTGGGAGTGGGGGGGCTCCCGATGCTGGTGTTTGTAGTTGGGAGGTTCTTGGTAATCTTTCTTTTGGTAGCGATCACTATCTAGTCCGCACCGTGATTGGCTTTGGGAGCTGTGTGGTCAGGGGGACGAGGATCCAGAGGTGGCAGTTGGCAAGGGCGAACTGGGGGGCTTTCCTGAGGAAAGCTAATGATGGTTCTAGGGTTCTGCAGGAAGGAGGATTGACTCAGGTGGATGATCTGAATAGTGCAATTGTCTCGCTCATCACGCAGTCAGCGGTAGGCACGATTCCTAAGAGTGGTGGTAGTGGACATAGGAAGCGGGTGCCGTGGTGGACTGAAGCATGTGGTCATGCTGTTAGGGCGAGAAATGCGGCGTTTCGCCGGCTAAGGGTTGCCCACACTGAGGGTGCCCTCATTGACTACAAGAGGGCCCGCGCTGTTGTGCGGAAAACTGTGAGAACGGCCAAGAGTGCCTATTGGAGGCGGTATTGTTCCAAAATTGGGAGAGAAACGCGTCTCGGGGATGTTTGGGGGATGATTAAGCGGATGCATGGGGTTGAGCGCCCTCATGGGACCCCGGTCCTAATACTGAATGGTGTTGAAGCAGTCAGCGACGTTGACAAAGCTGAACTGTTGGCCAGCACCTTTGTGTCGGTGCACAGCTCTGACAATCTCTCACCTGCGGAAAGGCACTACAGGGAGAGTACTTTGGCCCAGAATTCTGAGCTGATTGGGCACCAGCCTTCGACTCAAGATGACCTTGACCTTCCGTTTAGTTTGTTTGAGCTAAGGAGAGCACTTTCTAAGGCGAAACAGACAGCCCCGGGTAAAGATGAGGTGTGCTATGACATGCTCTCTCATTTGACTGATGACACGCTTGGGCTAGTCCTGGGTCTTTTCAACCGTGTTTGGGATTCAGGTTGTGTTCCATCTGCGTGGAAACAGTCTACGGTGGTGCCGGTTCTGAAGCCGGGTAGGCCAGCGTCTGACCCTTCAAGTTATAGGCCGATTGCCTTGACGTCGCAGCTCGGGAAAACGATGGAGCGCATGGTTACCGAGCGGTTGGATTACTTCTTGGAGAGTCAGGGTTTGCTTCCCGCGCACCAGAGTGGTTTCCGTAGGGGCAGGAACACCATGGATTCCGTGTTGTGTTTGGAATCTGATATCCAGCTGGCCAGGGCTCAGAAAGAAAAGGTTATTGCGGCGCTCTTTGATGTGGAGAAGGCGTACGATATGGTTTGGAAGGATGGGCTCCTCATTAAGCTGCGGAAGTGTGGTGTGAAGGGTAAACTGTTTAACTGGGTCCGGAGCTTTCTGTCTGGCCGGCGTATCCAAACCAGAGTGGGCGCTGCTTACTCTGGGGTCTATGGGGTGGAGAATGGGATCCCGCAGGGGAGTGTGTGTAGCCCTATCTTGTTCAATGTTATGATTAAGGACATCTTTGACGACGTGGATGGGTCTGTTGGGAGGAGCCTTTATGCTGACGATGGCGCTCTATGGGTGAGAGGGAGGAATCTCCGGTTTTACTAGGCGAAACTGCAAAGGGCAATACAGCAGGTGGAGCAGTGGACCCTGAAGTGGGGGTTTAAACTGTCCGTACGGAAGTCTCAAGTGATCTGTTTCTTCAATGGGCATAGGGACGTCTCCCTTCGACTGCATGGGCAGGTGCTCGAACAGGTCAGGGAGGTGAGGTTCTTGGGGGTCACCTTTGACGAGAGGCTTAGTTGGCGTCGGCACATTGATGAGGTCAGTGGTAAATGCAAAAGGGTGAATAACTTGCTTCGTTGTCTATCCGGCCAGGACTGGGGGGCCAGCAGAAGGTCGCTCCTGGGTATTTATCGGGCCGTCATGAGGGCGGCTATTGATTATGGCTGTATAGCCTACATGTCTGCGGCTGAGACTAACTTAAAGAAGCTTGATGTGGAGCAAGCCCAGGCCTTGCGCATCTGCTGTAGGGCTTTTAGGACCTCCCCTCTCTCGGCGCTGCAGGTTGAGTTGGGGGAATTGCCGTTACGGCTCCGGAGGCTAGAACTTCTGTTGGCTTACTGGGTGAATGTGCAAGGTCATACGAGCTCTCACCCGGTGAGGGACTTTCTCAGGGTTGATGGGGGGCAGAGTGAGGCTGGCGGTATGATTTTCAGCCAGGTAGGAAATGCGAAGGCGCGGCTTGCGGGGGTTGGTGATCTGCGTGTGAGCCCGTCGGTGGCTTTGTCTGCTATAGCTCCGTGGAAGTTTGTCCCGGCTCCTGTTGATGTTAGCTTGCATGGCAAGCTTAGAGGAGTCGCTGGGAGGGCACCGCAGTTTGCCGTTCAAGCGCTCATCGATAAGCACTCAGGTGATGTGTTTATTTATACCGACGGGTCTAGGGATCCTGAGAGTGGGCATACTGGCGCCGCTTATTTTGTGCCTGACCTGGGGCTAGCGGTCAAGAAGAGGTTGACAGATCGCCTTTCTGTTTTCACGTCGGAACTTATAGTGATACGGTTGGCGTTGGAATGGGCGGAATCTGCTTTGCAGTGTTGCGGCATTGTGGTGGCCTCTGACAGCCTTTCTGCATTGCAAAGCATTAAATCTGGGAAATCGGATTGCAGACAGGATGTGTTGAATGGCATCTTCTGTCTGATGCTCTCCCTGTCCAGGAAGGATGTGAGGGTTTCCTTCATTTGGGTCCCTGCGCATGTGGGGGTGGATGGTAACGAAATGGCTGATGCACTGGCTAAACGTTCCCTTCGGCGGCCATCAATTGATGTGGCGGTTGAGTTGGGCAAGTCTGAAATCAAGCCCGTTATCAAGAGTCATGTGGTCGGCCTTTGGCAGGAATTTTGGAGCCACTGTGTTACTGGACGGCATCTCTATCACATACAGGGTAGTGTGGGTCCTTGCGGGTCTATGGGCAGGAACGCGTGGGAGGAAAGGGCCTTCGCCTGCATGAGGATTGGCCATACTGGACTCAATTGGTCACTGAGTAGGATAGGCAAACATCAGACCGGTCTCTGTGGTCACTGTCGGGTGCCAGAGACTGTCGAGCATGTGCTGATTTGCTGTGAGGCTTATGATGGGGAAAGGGCCGGGTTGGCCTTGTGGTTTCGGAATAATGGGCGGGAGTTCAATCTGCGGAACGTTCTGGCGATCCAGTCACAGGGTTTGTGTCAGGCTGTGGTTGCTTACTTATGTAGCACAGGGCTGGGTAAACGTTTATAGAGGTGGGGGGTGTTGGAGACTGAGCCGAGGATGAGGAGCAAGAGGATGTTCTAACGCGCTTGGACTTCATGGGCCTTGAAACACCAAAGTGATGGAAGAAGGACTTCTAAAGGATAAAACGACAAAGACGTCCCATGACCTCATGGGCTTTGTAAAACAACAAAGACGTCCCATGATCTCATGGGCTTTGTACTTCCAAAGCACCGAACGTCAAAGAGGGCGAGGAAGGTGAAGAAGAGTCTCCCTGGAATAAGGCCGGTTGGTCTCTGACACAACAACTATTCTAGTCACAAAAACACATCATGACCTCATGGGCTTTGTAACGCCAAAGCAATGGGAGGAGTACTTTTACGGACTACGACAGAGTCTGAGGACTACGAAACGTCTGAGGAATAAAGTCTGGCGGTAATGCAACACTCGGATGCCAACCGCCATAAAACAACAACAACAACAACAACAACAACAACTACGAAAAGTCTGAGGAATAAAGTCTGGCGGTAATGCAACAATTGGATGCCAACCGCCATAAAACAACAACAACAACAACAACAACAACTACGAAAAGTCTGAGGAATAAAGTCTGGCGGTAATGCAACAATTGGATGCCAACCGCCATAAAACAACAACAACAACAACAACAACAACAACCGGCTTTATTCCAGGGAGACTCTTCTTCATCTTCCTCTCCTTTGACGTTCGGTGCTTCCACCGTACAGCTTTATTCTTTAGGCTTCATTCTATAGGCTTTAATATTTCCACTGATGTCGCTGCTTGGTAGCCGTGCGTCTACGAGACTGGACGAGGACAGGAGACCACCCCCACCCCCATCTCGTCACTCTGATCACTCTGACTCACCAAAAGCAGACCCCCATCACTCCGACTCCCATTTAGCGCCTTTAGCCTGTTTTCTATATCTGCCCAATCAAGCTACTTTGTTCCAAGGAATCTCCCTGCAGCTTTAGAAATGATCCTGATCCTTTCAGTTCTGCTTTGAGTCTGAGCAGCACAGTTTACAACATCCACCATAAAGAGTACAAAATCCTCTCTATCCACAACCAGGGTATTCTCATTAATTCTGGAACCTGCACACTTGGGACCTCCACTCTTGAAACCTTCACACTTCTTGGGAGCCACGCTGGCCTTTCTCATTTCGCCCTGGCTGGGAGCAGCGCTGGCTCCTCTCTCTGTATTTACTCTAAACTCGTTACTTGAAACTTTCTTGACTGCATCTGCATAGGATATACCTTGAGAGACCTTTATTTTATGCACCTCAGCAGCTCTTTTGCTAAACCTGCATCCCCCGTAGGCAGAGCTATGTTCTTCCCCACAGTTACAGCACTTCAGTTTTGCTCCCACGTCACACTTCCCATACTCGTGATCTCCTGCACATTTACCACATCTTTGCCTCCCTCTACAGACCGCTGCAATATGCCCAAAGTGCTGGCACTTAAAGCAACGCAGGGGCGGTGGAACATATGGCCTAACGTCATGGCACATGAACCCAATGAACACCTTACTAGGCAGGCACCTCCCTTCAAGTGTTACCATTACGACAAGCTGTCACATCTTACCCCAGACCGGGTCACCTTCAACCGCCTAGCGTCCACCACCGTAGCTCCCGTCAAATTCTCCTTAACTTCATCCACAGACGTCGCCGTAGGGACACCTACGATAACTCCTCTGACCGTGTTTCTTTCAGCATCAGACACAAGAATGTCCTTTCCACCCAGACGTTTAGTTCCAATCGCCTTCCGTTGCTGAGCCGCGTCCTTGCACACGACCAGCAGCGAGCCATCTCTAAGGACACTCGCACTCTTGATCACTCCCACAGCTACAGTTAGGCTCTTTGACAATGCCACTGAATTCCACTCCTTAAAGGATGCACTATCCTGTGCAAGCTTTATGATCACCTTACAGTCTCTGCTCTCACCCCGGATATCAATAGCTTCAGCCTCATCCTGCTGCTCATTCCCAGAACCCTCAGACGAGCTAAGGGACTTTTTACTTTTCCGGGCACGTGCAGCCAGAAAAGGCTGCTCCTCCACGCCGTCCAGAACGTCTTCGACCACCGATCCACTCTCCTCCGCCATCTCCCGTCTCTCCAGACCGGAGACTAGCTCTTCTTCAGAGACCGACCGGCTTTGTTGTTGTTGTTGTTGTTGTTTTATGGCGGTTGACATCCGAGTGTTGCATTACCGCCAGACTTTATTCCTTAGTGCTATGTAATGCAGAAAGGCTGTCAGAGGCCACCACAAAGCCGCAACACTCTAAAGCAGAATCTGCCCATTCCAATGCCAACCGTATCGCTATGAGTTCCGATGTGAAAACAGAAAGGCGATCTGTTAACCTCTTCTTGACCGCCAGCCCCAGGTCAGGCACAAAATAAGCAGTGCCAGCGCTTGAACAACAAACTGCGGTGCCCCCCATGGGCGGCGCCAGACCCTGGCTTTGGGGCTTGAGCCCCGGCTTTGTCCAAAAGCCCCGGATGTTTTAATGTTTTAAAAATGCATTATGAAGTCACTAAGTGTTTAGCGCTACAGGTAAAGCGTTGGGTTGGGACCCAGGGGATGAGAGTTTGAATCCAGCAGTGGCTTCAACGCTCTTTACCCGTTTCATTGGTTATTTTTGTTGAACTGATGTATGATTGGCTGCATGTAGAGGAGGCCGGTCCATGTTTAGTCCTGACTCTGGCACCAGCAGGAGGCCGGTCCATGTTAGGTCCTGACTCTGGCACCAGCAGGAGGCCGGTCCCTGAGGTCCTCAGAGTCCGAGATGGTTCATATGGCACTAACATGTCTGAGATGTACTTTGGTGCTAGGCCATGGAGAGACTTGTACACAAGCAGAGCTGCTTTAAAGTCTCTTCTCTGAGCCACAGGGGGCAGTGCAGAGACCTGAGAACAGGACTAATGTGATGGTACTTCCTGGTTCTAGTCATGACCCGAGCAGCAGCGTTCTGGATGAACTGCAGCTGTTTTACAGCTCGTTTGGAGAGGCCAGTGAGCGGCCGTTACAGTCTAATCTACTGGAGACAAACACATGGATAAGTCTCTCTAAATCTGGTATAGTTTTGATTTTGGCAATGTTTTTTAGATGGTAAAAAGCTGCTGATGTTATTGATTTGATGTGTTAAAGTTCAAGTCCGAGTCCATTATTACCCCCAGATTTCTAACTTGGTTTGTAGGTTTTAGAGCGAGACTCTGGAGGTGACGCTAACACTTTCTCTTTGTTTCTGTGGAACAAAAACGATTATTTCAGTCTTGTCTGAGTTCAGCTGGAGAAAGTTGTTTTGCTCCACAAACTGATCTGTTGATGCAGTGACAGAGTGAATCCACTGGTCCATATTCACCTGCCGATAGTGAAACATAGATCTGTCTGCATAATTGTGATAGGACACATTTTCACTGCGTATCAACTGACCCAACGGCAGCATGTAGAGGGTGAACAGAAGGGGTCCCAGGACTGACCCTTGGGGCGCTCCACAGGTCAGGGTCATGTGGTCTGAGACACAGCTACCAATTTCAACAAAGTACTTCCTGTCTTCCAGATAGGACCTTAGCCAGTTTAGGGCGGGGCCAGTGATACTGTCGGGGAATGTGAAATTCCTCAACTGCAAGATAACAGGAAAACCTCTCTGAACAATGTTTCTCTTTCCTCACCACAGGAGGGCTCTGGTACTTTTGTGATAACAGACATTCTCCCCTCACAGTTCTTACAGGAAGACTGCCGTCGATGAAAATTATGTTTATGTGATAATGTCATGAATGTTTGTCTGGATCTGCTCCATACACTGCATGTTTTTCCTTGTGTTATGCATTTTCCACTGTTTAAGGTTTTATGTTTTCAACGCTCTAACTCGAGTGCCCATCAAAGGTGAAAGAAGATGTAAAATGTATCCAACTCAAGAAATAACGTGCACAAACTGCTAAAAGTGTTTAACGTGTAAATGTTAAAACAGGGTTTTAATGTTTTTGCCAAAATTACATTATTTCAGTTTTATTTTCTCGGTCAGAACTATGTTAAACAGGAAGTAGTCGCACTAGCGCCCGCCCCTTCCGCTCCCAGCGTGCCCCGCGCACTTTGGAACAAAACACATGCTCCGAGGCAGGACACGCTCTCTTTGCTCTTTTGTTCTTTCTCTTCCTTTTGAAGCACGTCTCCAAGACGTGAGCTTTGACCCCCCCTTTTCTTCGTCTCAACAAAGGATCCGACACGGCGGTCGACAAAGCTAGGCCAAGCTGCGTTGCCCTCTGAACTCTGAAAACACCTGGAAACACCTGGAATTAAGCTAAGCGCTAACCGTACTGAGACTCTTTTCTTCCTTTCTACCTCGTTATTTTATTTTTGAAGTAAAACGTTGTTTACGTAGATCAGCGCTACGTTCTCATCTGAGTAAAGTGCCAGTGAGGAGCTAACACGCCGCTAACGCCGAGGACCCGTCCCATCGGTGAGAGGGACTCCGGACCAGTTGACGCCGCTGCCTTCGTCACGGACTTCCCCTGCTGACACGCACACGAGACGGACCAGGTTGACGGTCCCGCCACTTCTTTCCCACGGATCCCGTCCGAGGACAAGGACCAGGCTGCGGACCTATTCTACCAAACTGTAAGCCGATCTCAGTGTGTGGTCTTAATTTGCAGTTGTGGCGTGATTTCGTTAAACCTGGCTGGTCTTCCTCCTCCCTCCTCATTAGCTCCTCATTTTCCCTCTTTTTGATATAGATTAGCATAGACACGTTTGATTATTCAAGGCAAAAACCCTGGTTTAACTGAATACCTGCATGAATCTGCTGTTTAAATCTCATACGAACATCACCTGTGATTTACCCGCATGAATCAGCTGCTCCGGTGCCATTTTGATTGTCTTTTGATAAATAAACTACAGGAAATATTTCTTGACTATTGTTTGTTTGATTAGACTATGTCGTAAGTCCCTGAATCATGAAGTCACCCTTCAGATCTTTTTAACGAGCGCGATTAAGGACCTTATTTTAGCTTTGGATTTTATCCTGGTGCCCCGCGATCAATAAGAATATGTTGCTAAATCCTCCTTAATCATAAACTGAATATCTGTAGCTTAAGACCCTACAATACCCACCCAGTCCTCTAGTCTCTGTAAGAGGATCCCATGATCGACAGTGTCGAAAGCAGCACTCAGATCTAACAGAATTAAGACTGAGGCTTTGCCCGTGTCAGTGTTCAGACGGATGTCATTTGTCACCTTGACAAGAGCAGTCTCAGTGCTGTGCTGAGGTCTAAAACCTGACTGAAAAAACATTAAATGAGTTGTTTATTAAGAGGAAATCTGTGAGCTGTTGTAAACAACATTTTCAAGGACTTTGCCCCAAAATGGCAGATTAGAGATGGGCCGGTCATGACTCAGGACTGCAGCATCAAGACTGCTCTTCTTTAGGAGTGGCTTTATGACCGCAGTTTTCAAAGACATTGGGAATGTTCCAGATTGAACTATGTGAGTGATGGTGCTAACAAACTGTTCAGCACAGACTTTAGAAATCTGGAGGCTCACACATTGAGGCAGCATGTAGATGAACTCAGACTGGTGATGATCTCCTGGACAGTTTTGTCAGTTACAGGTGCAAAGTGAGTTAGCTCTAAGTGTCTTGGTGGTTTTAGGGTATTTTTTTGCATTGTGGGATTTATAGCATTTTTAATGCCCTGAACTTTGTCATTAAAGAATAATGTAAACTCATTACACTTGGATGTGGAAATGAGTTCTAACGGCAGCTGAGCTGGAGGGTTTGTTCATCTGTTACTGTGGCAACAGGACACGCGAGTTGTTACTGCAGCTTCCAATAATTTCAGAAAAATATCTTTCCCTAGTTCTACATGAGATTAGGTTGTACATGTTCAGCTTCTCTTTGTAAATCTCTTTTTGAACCTGGAGCTTTGACTTGCGCCATTTCCGTTCGGCCCTGCGGCACTCCCTTTTCTGTGTCCTGACCCAATCATCATGTCTCCATGGCAACTTCTGCTTATTTTTAACCATTTTAGCCTTCATAGGGGCGATGGTGTCCAGAACATTCAAAACACTAGATGTAACAGAGTTCAACAAATCATTTACATTAGAACATGAGACATTTTCAAAGTTTATCATTTCCATAAACAGTGCACCTGTGCCATCACTTATGTTTCTCCTCTGAACAACTGCAGGACCAACCGGAGGTTTGGGAGAAACAGACAGATCAAAGAAGACACAGAAATGATCAGACAGAGCAACATCGATCACATTAACATTTGAAATATTTACCCCCTTTGTAATTATGAGATCTAGAGTGTGTCCTTTGCTGTGGTTGGGGCCACTCTGCTGTGGGTGGGGCCTCTCTGCTGTGGGTGGGGCCTCTCACATGCTGAGTAAGACTGAAGGTTTCAAGGACAGCATCAAGCTATTTAGCGTTTCTGTCACAAATATTATCAACATGCACATTGAAATCACCAGTAATGACCAAACCATCAAACTCTGTGCATACGACTGAAAGCATCTCAGTAAAATCATCAATAAAACTTTGAAAGTGCTGGAGAGGCTTGTATAAAACAATGAAGAGAATGGATGGAGACCGTTTTAGCTCCATTTTAAAGGATACATACTCAAATGATGAAAACACCCCAAAAGACAACTTGCGGGTAATTATTTCATCTCTAAAGACAGCACAGACTCCATTCCTTTTTTTGTTTTCTCGTGTTTCAGATTCAAACTTAAAGTTAGGTGGAGCAGATTCTATCAGAACTACATTTCCTGTGTTTTTGTCAAGCCATGTTTCAGTTAAAAACATAAAATCAAGATTATAAGAAGAAAAAAAAGATTAATTAAGAGTGATTTGTTACATAAGGATCTGACATTTAGCACAGCAAGTTTCAGACTAGTTTCAGTGAGACTGGGCTTTATCTTTTCACAGGGAATATGAATCACATTTCTCAGATTGGGCCTGACTCGCGTTTTGTTTTTCCATCTGTGTGATGTGACTACAGGAATAGCACTAGGGGGGGCTCTTTTTACATAGGGCCCCGGGTTGGTTTGATTTTTAATATGACAATAAGTCCCGGCAACGCTGAGACCCAGTGCATCCTAGCTATGGGAGATCCCAGGTGAAAGGCCAGGTTGGATGGGTGGTGGGGCTTTTGTAGCCGAGGAGAGTTTGGGACCAGGTGAGAGGCGAGGGGGGGATGGGTGGTGGGGTTTTTGTAGCCGAGGAGAGTTTGGGACCAGGTGAGAGGCGAGGGGGGATGGGTGGTGGGGCTTTGGTTGGTGTAGTCGGCTTGTGGGGGGAAGAGTTGATAAGTATTGACATAGCCCTTGATCTTGCTATATTGGGCGTGAGTGGAGCCATCTTAAGGCCTGATTTGATCAGACTTTCAAAATGGCTGGGAAGGCCCATGGGTGAGAGTGGAGATGAGAAGGAGAATGATGAATCTTTAGTGGGAGTAGATGTTGCAGGGGGTGGGAGTAGATGTTGCAGGGATGGTCTGAAGGCAGGGGCGATGACAGGGATGCTGTTGGGCTTGTCACAGATGGGTCCAAGGCCTTTGAAGATTGTTCCTTTGCTGGAGGCGGTGGAGGTGAATGTGGAGCAGCTGGAGCTGAATCCTTTGCTGGTGGCGGTGGAGCAGCTGCTGATGAATCCTTTGGTGGAGGCTGAGGTTGTGGTGCTGTTGATGTTGAAACATTGGCTCGGTCTCTGGCTGATGGAGCAGGAATTCTTCTCTCATTCCTCTTTTCTCTAACTATCTGCTCAGGACCCTGTCCAGGCCCAGTCCAATGCCTCAGAGCGTGGAGCAGGTTCTCTGTCAGCACCCTCACTCCACCTCTGCATAGGTGGGGGCCATTTCTCTTAAACAGGTCCTCTCGTTTCCAGAATAGATAGAAGTTCTCAATGTAGTGTAGTCCTCTCGGGGAACACTCTTTGGACAGCCATGTGTTCAGCTGAAGAAGCCGGCTAAACTTGTTTATCCTCCTGTCGATGTTTGGATGAGGTCCACTTATGAATGTTTTGATTTCCACTTTATCAAGCACGTGGAATAACTTCAAGAAGTCTTTTTTCAAAACTTCTGTCTGTTCCCGCCGCATGTCCACTGCACCCATGTGCACAATCAGCTGTTTAGCTCCTCAATGCTTTGCCATAATATTTGGAAGGAGTGACGTTATCTCAGAAACAGTGGCGCTTGGAAAAGAATGTGTGTTTATCTTTTCATGCGTCACGTGACTTATCGCGCCGTCCCCAACTAAAACAATCTGCGTGACCTTGGCTCCTGGCACAGATCCTCCTCGCTGTATTTTGGCCACGTCATCTTTCCTTTTTTCATTTAATTCCATCTCTGAAAGTGGTAAAAATCTGTTTGTGAGCTGTATTTTAGGTGACTTCACGTTATCTTTGTATCGTTTAGGCTTTGCTCCAAGTTTGTTCCAAGAAACAGCCTGGTCTTTCTGGTTTTTAGACTGTTTTGGAAATGACACAGAGTCACTGCGGTTTAGGTTGAAAGTAGCAGTTTTTCTTGTAAAAAGTGTGCTCTTCTTACCATCGGTTGACACAGGAATTGTATCGTGAAGAACTTTTTCAGATTCCAAAACAAATATCCGTGTTTTCAGCTCATTAATTTCTTGTTGATATTTCCGACAGCGTTCACAGTCTTTCTCCCTTCTTCTCCCGGACATGTCGCTGGCGTCAGATATGTCGTTAAAACTGGAAAAATGTTCTTAAAATCCTTGGTTTACTTGAAAAAGTCTAAAGCAAAAATGTTTGGAAGACAAAAACTGATCAAAAAGCAAAATAAATAACAAAAGCAGCGATAGCAAGCGGAGCGAGCAGGAAAGCGTGTGCACTCTTCAGAAGCAGGAAGTAAGAAAAAAAAAAAAAAAAAACTGACTGTTTCACTGGTGCTAATTGAGCAAAATGTTTAGCATTTTGTAGAGTAAATCTTGCCCTAGTTCACATTGCAATGAATATTTATTGATAATACTATCAATGCAGAGGGAGAGAGGGAGGGGGGGAGAGAGGAAGGGGGGGGGAGCGGGAGAGAGAGCGAGCGAGAGCGAGCGAGAGCGAGCGAGAGAGAGCGAGCGAGAGGGAGCGGGAGCGAGCGAGAGAGCGAGAGGGAGAGAGCGAGAGGGAGAGAGCGAGAGGGAGAGAGCGAGAGCGAGCGAGAGGGAGAGAGCGAGAGGGAGAGAGCGAGCGAGCGGGAGAGAGCGAGAGGGAGAGAGCGAGAGGGAGAGAGGGAGAGCGAGCGAGAGAGAGAGGGAGAGAGCGAGAGGGAGAGCGAGAGGGAGAGAGGGAGAGCGAGGGAGAGCGAGCGAGAGAGAGCGAGAGAGAGCGAAAGCGAGAGCGAGCGAGCGAGAGAGAGAGCGAGCGAGAGGGAGCGGGAGCGAGCGAGAGAGCGAGAGGGAGAGAGCGAGAGCGAGCGAGAGGCAGAGAGCGAGAGGGAGAGAGCGAGAGGGAGAGCGAGAGAGAGAGAGAGAGAGAGAGGGAGAGGGAGGGAGAGAGGGAGAGGGAGGGAGAGAGGGAGAGGGAGACACTGGTTGAATATTGATATTTGTGTTTAATTTGTGCTTGTTCTACCTCAAATGCAGTCATGTACTATCTGGGTTTTGGACACATGAACTGAACTGTGTGGGGGGCGTGGGTTATAAGAATATAGCATATATAATCATTGTGAAAGGACAAAGAAGTAAACAGAATGGCCAGTTTGTCTCCTCTACATATTTAGGGAGTGTCTACAGAGCCGAAACTGCCATGTTATTTTGTGCCGCGGCTCCTGAAACTGCTGCGCTATTTGACCGCACCGGGTTAAGCTGTTCCCATCCACCTGAGGCGAGCATTTTCCATACCTCAAATATTCTCTTAAATCATCACTTTTATTTCCGTGGTCAATACCATAAGTTATACATCATTTTAAAGCTTATTTTCTCAACAAAATGAATAAGTCATTGATTTACATTGAATAATTTGCCCCAAGAAGCAATTGCCAATAGTTTGTGAGAAAGTCTCAACTTTTACAAACGCATGTCCTGTTTGCTGTTTATGATGGACGAAACGGCTTTAATTCTGTACATTCTTGTACTCAGTCTGTCCGTAAGGAACCATTGAACAACAATATACACATGTATTTTTACTAAGTTTTCCAATTTCCAGATATTGTCAAGTAAACAAAGTTTTCTTCTTTGACAATATCAGGATGAAGGCTCGTCCGGCGCATTTCTCCGTTCATAACAAATGACCTGTTTGACTTATAAGATGGTGTTTGGCATCGATCTTTTCTTCAGACTGTTAGCTACAGAATAAGACCATCCACCAATGTTTCTGTCCACGGGTTTGTTCTTTACAGCCGCCGCAAAAGAAAAAGTGCTGCTTCCGACGCACATGGTTTAGAATGCGGGGCGGGACTAAGGGTTTATTCACACAGAATCCATTCATGTCAGAGCCTAGATTTTACGCATCACGTTTTCTGATTTTATTAGCCTTTTGGACGCGCATTTTGTTAGATATATGTATTATTATATCAATACAAAAATAAAATAAAAATATTATAATTTGTTTCATCTTTATATGGGAAATTCATGGGTAAACTCATATTTACACATTTTCACATATATTTTTTTTAGCGGTTATAATTGCTATTAGTGGCCTACAAAACATCAAAATGTATGTTTTATGATCATAGAGGAGCTAAAATTGTAATAAAAAAGTTTGGCACAGTTGGCACATATTTGGATCACTTGTTCCGAATAATATTATACTTTTTGATACAAAAAGGTCAACAGCACCAAAATGCCTGTTCCTAGAGATCTGAAACTTTACACAGTTGTTGTCATGACAACAGCATGTGCAGTGAACAGCATAAACACACAATGAAGTATGTCCTGCTCAGGACCATTACACATGGACAATATTCAGGCGAGACTAAAACAATATGTTTTGTTCATATTTGGGCCTCTGTAGTGTAAGTTCTGAAGCCCTGACAGTTTGTCATGTGCACATCTGCAGAAACTAGAAGACATAAGCTTTCTAATGATGCATCACACTCACATGTGGAACATAAGATCCTCTTTTAATAAGCAATGCCATTTGGGTCCAACCATTGTGCCGTGGAAAATAGGTGGATGGTAACAGGTTAGGGTTAGGGTTAGGGTTAACCATGAGGCTATATGCCAGTGCCGCGGTTCCTGAAACTGCTGGGCCATTTGACCGCGCCGCGGCTCTGCAGCCAGGGCCAAATATTTAATATAGGAAACACTTTTCAAACACAATTTAACAGTCTTCTCTCTCTGTTGGAGTCGTATCTGTTCTTCTGATTCTAGCCCAACGATCTGCTATTACTATAATAACTTATACACTATATATATATATATATATATATATATATATATATATATATATATATATATATATATATATATATAATTACATTAACGTATAATACCGGTCACATAAGTCAAAGTTAAAATAATTGTTATGGGTCGAGTTGAAGTGTCCTTTATCACCCCATGCCTTTAAGAAACAAGCTAGCTAATCTCTGCAGTCATAGCATAACTACTTTTAGTTTACATTTTCTATATTTTTCAAAGTTTATTTGAGCGGAACTAATGTTCCACAGTTAAATCATTTGCAAAAAATGAAAGGAAAACGTTTTGTCTGCTGCGCTGCCAATAATTCTGACAACAATGTCAGTGCATTGTAATCATGGCTTATTGTGAGGTTTGGGTTTGACTGACGAGCAGCTCACATCCAGGAGAGGCCCGAGCACACTCAGCTTACCTTGGAAGTTAGGCCTGATCCGGGGGTCATAGGTCACCATCAGACGGTTCAGGATGTTGGAGGTGGAGTTGGCAGGAACGTGGGCCATGTCTTCAGGAGACAACTGACTGTAAATGAGCACAAATAGTTATTAAACAAATGTGCCTTCTCTGGCCTGGTCTTTCTGTTGTTTACTTGAATTCTGTCCAATGTGTGT
Source organism: Eucyclogobius newberryi (assembly GCF_026437365.1). Taxonomy (NCBI): domain Eukaryota; kingdom Metazoa; phylum Chordata; class Actinopteri; order Gobiiformes; family Gobiidae; genus Eucyclogobius; species Eucyclogobius newberryi. The sequence continues at coordinate 1,379,409 of NW_027316056.1, forward strand.
TTTACTTGAGGGCCAAAGCGATCATGCTAGGATTGGCCGGTGTTGGGATGAGCTCCTTGAGATGTGTGTCTCTTCACTATTACACATGTGCAAAACACTGAAGCGTTTTTCTTTTTTTACCCATTGTTTTGAGCTTTCCTTCTGTTAAAAGAAGAAACCTCTGGGAGGAAGTCTTCTTTCTTTCGCAAAACAATGTTCTAATGTCTTCCCTTAGTTAATAATAGGCTTGCCAAAGTAAAAATGTATCTGTTTTGTATCTGAGTGCATAACTCTACATAGATACCAAAATATGCAGCTTATAAATGAATATCCTAAATAATGTGATAATATTGTGTTAATTTATCAAGAGCTTAATCGTGATTAATTATTTTGTTGCATGTTAACGCAGGCCACGTGTATCAGTCAAAAAACCTGAATCCTGAGCCCCACGCCGGTTTACCCGCGCATGCAGAGTGGGCGGGTCCGCCTGTGCTTGTTTACACAAAGGAACAGCTGTTGGCGCTCCGGAGAGTGCGGTTCTCCCGGCGACCGACACAAAATTCATCAGAGGTAGAAGCAGAGACTGGGGCGCAGACTCCGGGAAAATAAAAGATGCTTCAGACCTGATCTACCTGCCATCGTCACGGGAGACGTGAGATCTCTCCAGAACAAGACGACGGAGCTGACGGAGCTGGCGGGTCTTACGCGGTCCCAGCGGGAGTACAAGGACAGCAGCGTCATGCTTTTCATGGAGACGTGGTTGACCCCAGAAATGCCGGATTCTATTATCGCTTTGGATCACTTGTGGCCCCCTCTGCTAATGCTGAAAATGATTGTGAAGTACTGCTCTCCTGCACCAGCAGGTTATAGACACAGCACCCACAGGCCCTCTTCCTTGTCTCGGACGACTTCAACCACGCTTCTCCCTCATGCTCTGCCAACATACACCCAGTATGTTATCTGCCCCACCACAGACAATAAAACACTGGACTTGTTCTTTGCCAACACCAAGGAGGCTTATTCTTCTTCCACCCTCCCTCCCCTGGGCAGCTCGGACCACAATCTTGTACATCTTGTGTAATCTTGTGTATGAACCCATCGTGCACAGAGCTCCTGTGGTGCCCTGTGTGGTGAAGAGGTGGACTGCTGAGAGCGAGGAGGCTCTGAGGGACTGCTTCAGCACTACTGTCTGGACTGAGCTCTATGACCCACATGGGGAGGACATCAACACCATCACAGAGTGCATCACGGACTATATCAACTTCTGTTTTGTGAACACTGTTCCCTCCCGGACGGTGCAGTGTTTTCCAAACAACAAGCCATGGATTAACCGTGAACTGAAGGCTCTGCTGAAGGAGAAGAAGAGAGCCTTCAGGTCAGGGAACAAGGAGGAGCTGAGGACTGTGCAAAAGGAGCTGAGGAGGAAGATCAGGCAGGAGGAAGCCGGCTACAAGAGGAGGATGGAGGAGCAGCTGCAGCAAAAGCACATTCAGGGAATGTGGAGGAGCCTGAAAACCATCTCAGGCTTCAAAGTCCCCCCTGTCCAGACGGAGGGGGACCTACAGTGGGTGAATGAACTAAATCAGGGGTGGCCAACCAGTCAGAGACGAAGAGCCACATTTTTTACTGTGTTACCGCAAAGAGCCACATCATACACATGCCACACATGAACATCACCCCATCCCTTCCTCTTACACACACACCTCTGCTCAGCCAAATTATTATTATTTTTAACAATATCATGTCACACAACCATGATAATGACAGAAATTGACTCCTACAGCGCTAAGACCACAAACCAGTCATTTTCAACAAAGAACATTGTGTCTCACACACAAACTCTCAGTTCAACAAAGTCCAAAACCAAAAATAATTTACATTCCATATTGAAGTTCAATATTGCTGGTTTTCTTTTAGATGAGGGCCTTCTTCCCGTATTCTGGACGGGGTATTTTGAAATGTGGACAGGCATTTTCGAGTGCAAGGACGGGGTCATTTTTATTAATAAATCTCAGAAAAAAGGGAATATTATCATTAAATCGGGCCGGGAAGCGTTTGATTAAAGTCCGCCTCAGCCCGCGCCATGACAGTTTACAAGTGAAAATGTGCATGCTGCGCGCTGATTGGCCGACAAAGTTTGTGTGCTTGGCTCTGATTGGCTGCCGAGCCGTGGTCCGGAGAATGCCGAAGCTCCACTTCCGTGCGGTTGAGCGGCGCACATGCGGTTGTGGTGAGACCCGTCACCCCGGTTCACCAACTATCCTTCCTGTTACATTCTCACTTCCTGAGATTTGAACATGCACAGCTGCATGCTCTCTCTTCCACAGCTGGACAATGGCCAACACCCGTTTCTATTTATACCTCTACTCCAGCCATCAGCTCACTACTCCACCTGGACTCACCCATCCCCCCAGCACACAGTCCCCCCGCCAACCACTGACTGTCACAGCAGCACAGGTGAGGAGTGAGCTGAAGAGGATTAAAGTGAGGAAGGCAGCAGGACCTGTTGGCATCAGCCCCAGGCTCCTTAAGTCCTGCGCAGATGAACTGTGTGGAGTTATGGAGCATGTCTTCAACATGAGCCTGAAGCTGAGGGTGGTACCACAGGTCTGAAGACCTCCTGTCTGGTACCTGTGCCCAAGACACCGCGCGCCAAAGACTTCAACAGCTTCAGTGGCGTTTCGCAGGTCTTTCCTTCCTGCTACTGTCGGACTCTACAACAAACACTGTTAGCCCTGAACATGTGACTATTGTTATTATTATTTTCTACTGTAAGAATATAAGAGTTTTTTTTTTTTTTTTATAAGAGTTTTATAAGAGCTTTTCTATTAAGAGCGTTCTGTAGGAATTAATACGCATTTAATATTGTAATGCATTAATATACCTTTCATTGTTATTGCAGACTGGACACACACACACACACACACACACACACTGCACATTCTTGCTCTGTCTGCTTTGTCTGTCTCTGCTCCCCCAACTTCTCTGTCTGGGTCAAGGGTCGCATCTCACGACCATATTAGGATGTCCTGGAAGGTACAGCCTGGTACCAAGAGGTGCCAGAGAAGATCCACCTTCTTATGAATATTGTAGGGTAACATACTAGTACAAGTAGGGATGCAGACCTAAACCCACGTTCAGGTTCAAGTCCGGATTCGAATCCAGAGGTCACTCATGAACTCATGCCATTCTTGCATAATGTTATAACAGCGTAACACAAGACACTTGGCTAAATTAAGTTGAAGACACATGAACAAGGACAACTATCAAACACAAGGTTTAACTGCAGTGAAATAAACTCAACTTGTATGGTTTATTCACTGTTTTTAACAGAAGTTACAACTTACAAATCACAAGCTACGAGCTAACACACATTCATGTGTTTTACTAGAGGAACAACTCCCGAACAAGAGCAAGTTGAGTATTGGTATTGGAGCAGCTGTTTCTGCTGATACTGTGTGTGTAAGTGTGTTACTGGTTTGACTGGGCTGTTCCCACACTTGAAGTTTAATGCTTTAGATACATTTACACTCTTCAATTTTGCAGATCCATTGGCTTCAAAGTCATGTAAAAACCTTCAAAAACTAGCATAACAGTCAACTAGAACCACTATAAATCAATCAACTTAGCAGTATCAAAAATAGAATATGAAAATATTTTACATTACACACAATACATCATATTAACAGCATTAAACACAAGACCATATTTAACAACTGTAGAATACAAATACTATTACTAAATATAAGCTCCAATTAATGAATCCAGCAATTAAACAATATTCCTTTGACTTAGTATTTACTTAGATGTATAAATATGTATATTGCACATTAACTCACCTAAATAAATGCTACATCACATCACAACATAACAGTTATTTTATTCATATTGTAGCGACCCTCGTCTCTAGTGCGCGTGTGTGGTCTCTGGGGCGGAGCTAAGAGCGGGCTCAGGAGACGAGGTAGTTTTTGATGTTCCTGTTCCATCACCATGGTTACGGCCAACAGTAACCAACTCTGTTCAAGAAATAAAGTGACAACTTGTGACATTAAACCAGTATCACTGACCTGAGCGAGAAGTTACAATATTTACACCCAAACCAAAGCACAACCGGCTCCTTTAACAAGCGTCAAACTAACTCACGGAGCGGCACAAGCGGCGACGCACGCGGCGGCTTCAAACGATTCAATTAAAGTCAGTGATCTTCCCGAAGGTTCGGTCTCTCGCGTCTTTAAACTCATTGCGCTGGCTTCAACTTCTGCCCTGAAGACGCGTGCGTCGCTGATGGCTCCGGGTGCGCCATTGACAACGATGTCAGTGTTTACGTCTTTTCCAGCGCAAATTTCGCGATCTATGGAAGGTTTCAGATGGTTTAGATTCTAGAACGTAAAGGATATAGAATGTGAGTGGTAGATTTTTAATGAGTCCAGGACTGAATCACCGGGTTTCGTTTTTTTTGGACCTGAACCGAAACGTTTTTACAAGTCCGGATCCGGTCCGTCGTAGCGGTACACATCCCTAAGTACAAGTACTGTAAGGTTATGAATGTCCACCCACTTGTGAAGGAGGGGGGGCATTCAAGGTCAAGAATTCAAACATGACACACTGCATTTAAGAGTAGAATGGGGCACCAGCCAGATAATAAGCAATTTTAACAACTCTATAATCAGATATCTAGATTAATTAATTTGCTCGTTGATCTAAAGGTTTGAGAACGTAACCGTGACATTGACCCCTTTTCTGGAAATGAAGGAACACTTAACCAAATGTGGATTATGAAGATTTAATGACCAAAGAATTAAACAGATGAATTAGGAATATGCAAATGAGTCGATAACAGCTGGAAAACCCTAGACATGATGGTTCTAGATCTATCAATCCAAGGGCCTGCGGCTCAGTCCACACGCTGGCCAGAGCAGGGCTGCTCTGGAGCTCGGCTCTGACGTTGTCTGGCCAAAGAAGGACTGGATCGGTTCTGCGATCTGCGTTCTCCTTGGCTCTGAGGCGTTCTCCTTGGCTCTGAGGCGTTCTCCTTGGCTCTGAGGCGTTCCCGAATGAAAAGGCCGTCGGGTGCTCCACCGATGTGGCTGGTCTAAAAGGCTGTGGACTTGAAAAGTTGCAAAAGGTCCTTGCTTGATTTTGCGTGATGCAGCATCAATCACGTTTTTAAAAACGGGCACAGGTTTCTTAGTTCCGGGAGGGAACATTAGCTTCGCTTGGAAAAGTCTTTGTCCCGTAGCGTAGCATCGCTCACGCTAACTAGGCCCGAGGCCTGCTCCCAAGGCCTCATGGACCTTGCTGGTGGGACCCTGGATGGAGGGTCGAGCTTCGAAAGAAACTCGGATGGAACTCACTTTGGAGCTCGGATGGTACTGGTCTGTAACTCCCTGCTCTTTCCTTTCGTCTTTCCCCGCGGGGGTTTTGGCGCCGTGGCTTCAGCCAATCAGCACGCACGCTGGGGTCAGAGTTGATAAGGAGACGAGATCTGGCTTTAGGCCACAAGAGTTACACAAAAGGTAAAATTGTCCACAAAACAAGTTATGAAACAGTTAAAATGACAAGTTAAACACGATATCACAATATGTACTTCTAAAGTCATCTGGTGGACACATGTTTACAATCTGATGATTGTCTATTAAAACCACTAAAAGTGCAAAGTCTTTCAGCGTTTTAGCGTTTGTCTTGGAGAGATCGTTACTCTCTGTGATCCAAAAGGAGTCGTTTGATGAAAAGTTATTTTCAAAGTTCAGAGCGTCTCTGTTGTCACTATTACATCCTCTTTCTTCTGAGGGGTGTAAAACTCCACACGGGCAGTAGATAACACCTAGCCCGCATTCCTGTCACCATGGCAACAGGGGTAGGACATCTGCATATCCTACAATATTCATATTCTTTGTCCTGTGTGTGAGAGGCCCCCAGATGAGGACCAGATGTCTGATGGGAACTTGAGGGACAGGACATGCGTTTTTAATCTGTTAGTTTTGTAATCGTAGGGAATAAATACTTTTATTTTAACGACCATAATCTTGTCTTGTTATTCTCAGTAATTAGAAACAACAGTTCTTAAAAGTTGTTTATAAGTTATCTGTTCTTTATTATTGTTTACTTCTGTACCTACGTTGCACTGCAACACTGGAATTTACCCATTGCGGGACAAATAAAGGCTTATCTTATCTTAATATATGGATTATTTCTGGTTGTACTTACTGACCCCGAAGCGATTTTGTGTGGTACACGGTGTATAAAGAAGATTCGGGACACGAGAGACTCTGTACTTATGGTACTCCGGAACCAGAAGTCCCAACAACATGTATGCAAAGTATTCTGGAAACAATAGTCTACCACTACACACGGCAGCGCTCTGTAAAAATGTAAACTACATTATACGTCAGGAACAACGCGGACACCTAAATAAGAAAGGACCCCAAGAATCTTGGGGTCCAGATGGCTCCTGCCAAGAGACCATGGATCTATAATATTATCGCAAGAGACACGCCTACGACGCAGACTTTTAACTCTGGGCTAAAGTATCAGTCCAACTGTGGTCCGAGCTTTCACGAAGGCCGGAATCATCACTGAAGGTTACAGCAGTGACACTGACTCTGAGATGGACCCGGGGATCCGGGATGTATGGCATCCAGCCCAACTGTTAAACTCAGACAATGAAGATGAAGAATTTGAGGGATTTATGGACGAGGAATGAACTGAAAAAGTGAGTGTATTGTGTTGTATTTTGCGTGTTTATAAGTGAGCTTGTCTGAGAATGGTTGTGAATATGCAAACGTGTCTTTTAGCGGTAGCAGAGTGTGTTGAAAAACGTTGATCTGAATGAGGTGAAGGCGTTTAATAAAGCTCAACTGAATTATCTGTCTTGTTTCGCTTAATGCTCTTTCTAGTCCGATTCGCTTTATATATGATCCATAGTACACCATTTATTGATGGTGCGCTTTATAATCCGGTGCGCCTTTTCGTGCGCAAAATACTGTATACTGGCATGCCCTAGGGTTATTATATTTCCCTCCATATGTCAATCAATCCTATATTTTTCAACAAGATAAGGAACTTCTTATTTATTGTTCCTCCGGTGCCTCTTGAGTTTGTAATGGAATAAAATTAAAATAAAGCCTAGGTCTTATCATTTGTATCAATATATATATAATAAATATAAGTGTTTTTGTATTAATCATTGCTGTAAAGAAAGGTCAGAACTGATCCATTATTCTGAGCATTAAATCAAGTCACTGCAGAAGAAATATGCTATGTTTGGACTGAGGTGAGATGGAAAACAGATGTTTCTGTTTAACTTGACTTGTGAGAACTAAAATTGTGTGCTTATTCTTGTGACGCATAAACCATACTTGGACGAGAGCCAAACAAAATGTGGAATGTTAAAAAAGTGTTTTGTAAGTCTTTAAACACCAATGAATTGAGGAGAAAAAGCTAGAAGGCCTCAGAGATGTAGCGGAGACCCCTCCGACATGCTCTCCGAATATTCCAATCACTACCACAAAATTAGGGTTCCCTCAGAATGGTTTACAATCAGGTCCATGGCAACAGTATGAAAGTGATATCACTCTCAAATCAAATTTGCAACTCCCCTTCTATGTTTGTATGACCAATAATATTTTTATAGCAGAATTTAATACGTTTTTGATGTTCAGTGTCATTCAAATGTGTCTCTTGTGAATATACAATATCTATTCTATTCGTTTTGTTTGCTTCAGTATGAAGTTCACATACAGGATGCAACTTGTAACACTTCTAATGCCATTGGGTTGATTGACATACACAAAAACCAGGGTAAAAAAATACATTTTTGTACTCCGTGGTCCGAAGCGTGGAGCTACACTAAAGGAACTCACTGCTCGCTTTGCTAAACACACACCGGCATATCAACCACGCATGCGCAGCCAGGGAAACGTGCTGAGATCCTGGGAACGAGCCAGAACGAGCCTGCAGGTGTGCTAGCACTAGCACGCAGGGAATGATTGACATGTGGGAGGAAAACTACTCCACGTCACGAGGAAACTAGACTCTGGTCTCAAAAATCCTCTATTCAACCTTTAACCACTCGACCACCAGGCAACACTATTTATTTTGTTACTAACAGTTTTTTGATTTCTAAATAATTGGTAAAAAAGTGTTTTGTAAGTCTTCGATTTGTTTTATTATGTTGTGTTTTTTCTCATAAGAGGCTATTGCTTTAATTTCCCTCTTATAACAGCTTTCAAAGTGTCCCACAGTATATAGGATGTGATACCTCTCCATGATCATTTATTTGATTCTTGATTTAAAAGCATACAAAGAGAGCAACTATTTGAATGCCCTGCAATTTTCACAAGTTCTCCAACTTGTCATTGTGGGTGCATTTCCACTGTGAGAGACAGAATCTAAAACAATATATATGATTTTGCTGTTATTGCTGCTAATAAGTATTTGAACCCCTGAAACATATTTAAGCCATATTAACCCTGAGAAAATCAGGGTTAATATTTGGTACGGACAGTGTTGGGAAAGTTCACTTTCTACATGAACTAGTTCAGTTCATAGTTCATAATTTTGAACTAAGTTCACAGCTCCAAAAAATGAACTAGTTCAGTTATTTTTTTCAATATTATGCTATAATGTTTCTAAATTATTTCCACAGCCCATATACAACCACAGGCAGCAATTATTGTATTAGTTTATTGCTGAAAATATGTGTCAGATTTCATCTTCATATCCAATTTTGAATCCTTCCCCAGGATTTACATTCACATTGAAGGGACAGACTTCCCCCATGTGTTGCTGTCCATTCAGCACCACACTAGCAGCAGCAGCAGCTTTCAACCCCACAGTATATTCTCATAAACATGAGGGAGAACTTGCTGGGCAAAGTTTGCACATAAATGTTAGATTGTTCCAATCCTCACCGACCTCATCATAAAACTCACGTAACTGGTCGTAGTAGGGCAACTCCTGCTGCTCTGTTGACACACGTTGCTGTCGCGTCAATGCTGGTTTTTGTTGTGATGCGCATGTGCAGTGCGGTGCGACACGCGAAATCTCTGTCTCCGCGATCTATCGCCTCTACAACTCTGGAGCTCTCACACTTGCCAGACATGGGCTCTTTTTGGGCAACTTAACGGTGTTTTTCGCCTGGAAGTCTCTAGAAATCTGACACTTTATTGAACAAAAATTTACAAAACGAAGGTGCCGTTCACAGACACCAGAATGAACGCGTTCATATTATCGTTCTTCAGTCCACCAATATTGAACTTCAATATGGTATTTTTGTCAAACGTGCATGAGTTGAAATTCCGCAAAGCAGGTGTCAATTTTGCTCTCAAAATGGCAGGAAAAAATGCACAACTATAAGAAAATATGAAGATGAACACAGGACGTTTTTAACAGAGTGGGAAAGTTTATATTTTTCAAGCCAGATTTGAAGAGGATTGTTCCCTTGAACAATCGCACTAAGCAACATGCAGTAAGTGAAACACACTATTGTAAATGATGATGTTTTTGTTTGTGGACTTTGTTGAACTGAGAGTTTGTGTGAGACACAATGTTCACTGTTGAAAATGACTGTGGTCTTAGTGCTGTAGGAGTCAGTTTCTGTCATTATCATGTTGGTGTGTGACATGATATTGTTAAAAATAATAATAATTTGGCCACCGCTGCCCTGCACTCAACTGCCACATAAACCTTCACCATTTTCATTATTGTGAAGCGTGCAATATCATTAATGAAGTTTTGGGCAGCAGCTCCTCCTGTTAATTCAGAATCCTTTCCTCATCAGAGAAGTCAGAGGATTTTGGAAGGAAGCGACTCAGACATTCAAGTGGCACATGCAGGATCTCTACGGTTCCCCCACGAGTCCGAAGGTTCACTGGTCCGAAGGTTCACTGATCCGAAAGTTCACTGATCCGAAAGTCCCTCATGGGCTAAAGTGAAGGTGCAGACTGTAAAATGCATTTTATCATAAGTATAGAAATTATATATATATATATATATATATATGTATATATATATATATATATATATATAAACGCGTGATCCGATCACCGTAGGATTGGTAGTCAAAAAGGAAATTCAGCTGGCCAAGACGGGAGTGTCTACAGAGCCGCGGCGCGCGGCCGAAACTGCTGCTATTTGAGTTAATTCATTCATTAATAATACGATAAGGAGCTCAGGCTATGCACAGAAACAAGTCGGTTCTGGAAAATACGTGAGTTTAATCATAAAAAGTGCATCAACACTAGAAAAGTCTTAAAAGCCAGTGTCTAGGGCAAAGGGAGGCGAGGAGAGCCGCGAGGAGAGCCCGCTGAGCGGAGACACATCTTCGGACTTGTGAACCTTAACATTTCGGGGAAATTTCGGACCCGCGAACTTTCGGACTAGTGAACCTTAAAGGTGCCATAACATGCTTTTTTTCACGTTTCGTAGTCTATCCTAAGTGTATAATTGATAATAATAAGGGTTGTGCAACACCCTTAACATAATAGTTCAGAAATATCACCCAGACCTTGGACCCTTCACCAACCCGGAAATGCAGACGGCTTGGTTTGATATTCGCCCCCACCCTTGTGAAGAGCCATCTGGCTCCCCCGCCCAACCCGTGACGTAGTCTCAGAGCGTGTGTGTGCCCCGCCCACCCGTGACGTAGTCTCAGAGCGCGTGTGTGCCCCGCCCAACCCGTGACGTAGTCTCAGCGTGTGTGCCCCGCCCACCCGTGACGTAGTCTCAGCGTGTGTGCCCCGCCCACCCGTGACGTAGTCTCAGTGTGTGTCCCCCACAGCTGTCTGCGCCGCTCCGCGCGAGTGAGTGAGAAACGATAGAAATTCAGATCAACACTACTTTGAGACTAAATAAAACTGGTATTAATTCTACATCGTGCGCAGAACAGATATATATATATATATATATATATATATATATATATATATATATATATATATATATATATATATATATATATATATATATAAAAGTCTTATGTCCATCGCACTCTTATTTCCGGGTTTCTCGGTATCGGATAGAACTTCTCTCCGTTTATTTTCCCGGCTGCTGCATCAACTGCCACATAAACCTTCACCATTGTGATAATAGTAAAGAGTGTGATATCATTAATGAAGTTTTGGGCCTCTTTGAACCGTGTTTGGTCGTAAATCGAAGCAGAAAAACTCCGGGGCTTGTATGAGGAGACGAGCCTGGAGCAGCGCGGAGCCGGGGGGAAGGGGGCGGGAGGCGTCAGGCGGGAGGGGGAGGCGGGTGGAGAGGGGGGAGGGGGATGATGACGCGTGCTTGCCCTTATGACGCGGTCTTGCAGCCACCGCCCGTCAGTTTGGAGATTGGAGGAAAGGAGATAGTCTGTACTATAGCTAAACACTGCGGGAATCAATCAAAAAATCACTCTGGACATATATGAAGCACAAATAGCAATGTAAGAAAGTTAAAAGCTCTGAAAAGTCAATTTTGCATGTTATGGGACCTTTAAAATTTCTGAATTTTCGGACTAGTGAACCTTCGGACTCGTGGGCAGCCACCATCTATCTCTACAGCTTGTCGATCCTTCATTTTGTTTGGGCTGGGACCTTCTTATTTTAAGAACACAGATGAGAGAATGTTAAGTCAATGTTATTTAAGAGAACAATTAGTTATTCCACTTTGCACTTTTATTTTTTTTTATTCTGAGGTTTCTGTTTTCTTTAATCTGAAATAAAGCCCTTGAATTTATTTGCCTGGGACGACTTTTATTGATGGTAAAAGAGATAGTTATGCACCAGTTCATTTCCTGCAGTGGAAATGAACAATAAGTATTGTTGAAACCAGATGAAAATGTCGACACGAGCTGGACTTCAGTTCGGACCTTCTACTTGAACAAAATTTAATAACTGGACCTCAGTGACTTTTAGTTGAAAACCCCTGTTCTAAGGTATCCATCGATTGTGTCCATGGCAGGAGCCCTATGGCCCAATTAGGTCCAAAATCAAATGGAATAGCCATGTCAAATACAGTCTACAGCTCTTTGGTGACTTCAGACCAATATTTATCAGCAACTGGGCAGTCCCAAAACACCTGGAAAACTGTTTCTCCAACAGCTAGAATCTCCTCGTAAACAATGAGCACCCGACATGGGGGACAACCGTGTCATTCCTCTCCAACAGCAGAATTCCAGCCAAAAACATGAGCATGTAATATAATCAAAACGGTGGAAGGTCGGGATGATCCGATCACGTAATCGGAAATCGGGCCCGATCACGTGGTTTCAGACTTGATCGAAATCAGACGTCGCCTCCGATCACTGATCGGATATACATTTTACTCTTATTAGTTTGATCAGCGCTTTATATTTCAAGCTCATTATTAGTCTCTCACCTCCGCATAATGCATGAATGGATCACAACATTTGACTGTCGTAAAGCCCACACTTTACGGCAGTAAACTTTAGTTTGTTGTTTTCGATCCTGCACGTCACAGCAGAGCATCACACACATGAAGGAAAAATGCTCAATAACTGTGGCATCGACAAGAAATGGGTTGATGTAATTGTGCGCGACAAACGCTACTAATATGAAGAAAGCCATGGGGAGATGGGGGAGCGGAGTGCGGGCTGATAGCGCGGCGTGATAGTCACCGTGGCGACCGCGAGGATCAGAACACTCGCCCCTGACTTACTCTCGACTCGACATTTGGACGGATTTCATCAAGAAAAACATACATTTTATTATTGAAGCCAGAAGAGTATTAAGAGTTCTGGAAAGCACATTATGGCCTTACTTTATGACACTGTTGCACTTTCATTTAATACACACTTTGTTTATTTGTTTACTGCTGCTGGGTATTTGAAGTTGAGCTGCTATTTTTATCTAATTCAAATTTTGCACTATTATTTCTTATTCAAGCTACATCAAAGAAAGGTTTCACTGTTAATAAACAACTCATTTGATGTTTTTCAGTCAGGTTTTAGACCTCATCACAGCACTGAGACTGCTCTTGTCAAGGTGACAAATGACATCCGCCTGAACACTGACACGCGCAAAGCCTCAGTCTTAATTCTGTTAGATCTGATGCTGCTTTTGACACTGTCCATCATGGGATCCTCTTACAGAGACTAGAGGACTGGGTGGGCATCACTGGCACTGCCCTAATCTGGTTAAGGTTCTATCTGGAAGACAGGAAGTACTTTGTTGAAATTGGTAACTGTGTCTCAGACCACATGACCCTGACCTGTGGAGTGCCCCAAGGGTCAGTCCTGGGTCCCCTTCTGTTCAATCTCTACATGCTGCCGTTGGGTCAGTTGATACGCAGTGAAAATGTGTCCTATCACAATGATGCAGACGAGTCAGATCTATGTTTCACTATCGGCAGGTGAATATGGACCAGTAGATTCACTCTGTCACTGCATCCAACAGATCAGTGTGTGGAGCAAAACAACTTTCTCCAGCTGAACTCAGACAAGACTCAAATCATCGTTTTTGTCACAGAAACAAAGAGAAAGTGTTAGCGGTCACCTCCAGAGTCTCGCTCTAAAACCTACAAACCAAATTAGAAATCTGGGGGTAATAATGGACTCAGACTTGAACTTTAAAAGCCACGTCAAATCAATAACATCAGAAGCTTTTTACCATCTAAAAACATTGCCAAAATCAAAAATATAGTGTCAAAACCAGATTTAGAGAGACTTATCCATGCGTTTGTCTCCAGTAGATTAGACTGTAACGGCCGCTCACTGGTCTCTCCAAACGAGCTGTAAAACAGCTGCAGTTCATCCAGAACGCTGCTGCTCGGGTCCTGACCAGAACCAGGAAGTACCATCACATTAGTCCTGACTAGAACCAGGAAGTACCATCACATTAGTCCTGACCAGAACCAGGAAGTACCATCACATTAGTCCTGACCAGAACCAGGAAGTACCATCACATTAGTCCTGACTAGAACCAGGAAGTACCATCACATTAGTCCTGACTAGAACCAGGAAGTACCATCACATTAGTCCTGTTCTCAGGTCTCTGCACTGCCCCCTGTGGCTCAGAAGAGACTTTAAAGCAGCTCTGCTTGTGTACAAGTCTCTCCATGGCCTAGCACCAAAGTACATCTTGGATATGTTAGTGTCATATGAACCATCTCGGACTCTGAGGACCTCAGGGACCGGCCTCCTGCTGGTGCCCAGAGTCAGGACTAAACATGGACCGGCCTCCTGCTGGTGCCAGAGTCAGGACTAAACATGGACCGGCCTCCTGCTGGTGCCAGAGTCAGGACTAAACATGGACCGGCCTCCTGCTGGTGCCAGAGTCAGGACTAAACATGGACCGGCCTCCTGCTGGTGCCCAGAGTCAGGACTAAACATGGGGAATCTGCGTTTCAGTTTTATGCAGCTAAAATCTGGAACAGTCTTCCTGAAGATGTGAGACAGGCTTCTACTCTGACAATGTTCAAATCTAAGCTAAAAACAGTTTTGTTTAGCTGCACATGTGACTGAAAGGATTTTTTCTTTGTACTCTTCTCTTTTGTTTGTGATTTTATTAGTTTAGAAAATCAGTTGGATTGATAATTTTTAATTTAGTTAATTTTATTGTATTTCTGTTTCTGTAATTTCTTTGTGATTTGAATGCATTTTTCCTGCTGTGAAGCACTTTGAATTGCCTTGTGTATGAAATGTGCGACACAAATAAACTTGCCTTGTTAAAGTTTTAAGAAATAAAATTAAAACTGGGGTTTAAAAAAACGGTTTATGTTGCATTTGTGCATTTTTTTGATGTGTTATGAAAGTATCGGATCGGGACTCGGTATCGGCAGATCCTCAAAATCAGATGACTCAGAATCGGATCAGGGCCAAAAAAAACTGATCCCTAGTGGAAGAAAGTCCATTCTAATGAAGGGCCTCCTAAAACACTCCGGTGGCATAAAGAATATGGAGAAGATCACATTTGGACATAAATTTAAGTCAATTTCTACTTATATGTTGTACTATATGTTATATATACTATATCTCTTTAAGGCCAATGACTATATTTTTAAATGATTCAATATTTGTATTGTTTGCATTATTATCTCAAGTCAAAGTAGAGCGGGGGTAGTAGTGAGGTTACTTACGCGGGACAGACCACCAGCGGGCCCTTCTTGCCCTTCTTGTTAGACTTGCCATCTTTGGCTGAGGTAAGGTCACTGCAGCACAGCACCAGCAGCAGCAGCAACAGGAGGAGTGTGGAGAGCCTGGCAGCCATCATACCTTCAACACACAGAATAAAAAGGAATTCATTCATTACCCTGAAGACATTTTTAAAGGCACAGAACCACTTTGCAAATCTTCTGTACTACAGTATATGTAATAAACCTTATCTGATCCACATCAGAATACATTCCCTTATCAAAATGGCTTTCCCTTTTCCTCTCTCTTCTCCTTGTGCAAGAGTCCACAAAGTGCCATCCTTTCCCATCTCCTGCCAAAGTAGATCATCATCAGTGGATGGAGGACGAGGAGGATGTGGGTGCTGCTGCGCTCGCTCAGCAGTTGTTTGTGATTGCTAAGTCGCTGTTAGAGAATAGACGCACATTGACTTATTGAAGCCACCCAGCCAGGTTTTTCTCCTAAATACCTGGAATATTGTCACCGCTGTCAAGAATGAGCAGCTCACTCGGCGATAATAAATAAGCAGGCGCTTAGTTCTCGACAGCCTAAAATGCCATTACCCTATAATAAAGTTTGTCATTAATACCTTGAAAATTTACAATAGACCGACTGCCAGTGAGATTTTGCCAGTTTCTTTTTGCGGGAGGTTGTTTTTCGTCCTCCGACTCACTGTCTGATTCGGCTGAGCTGCCCAAAACCCACCAGTCCTCGTCTGACTCGCCGTCACCTCCCAAATCAACCTTATCCATTTGTTGATGCATTGCCAGTGACTATGAATAATCGCTTCCTCAAATCCATTTTACCTTTAGATTTTGCTTTGTTGTGAGTGACACTAAAGGTTACGCAATGCTCCCGCGCCACTGTCATCCGCAGGAAAACTTACAAAACTTAAGGCTGTCAAATTGAGTGTGGGAGTTAGAGGAAGAATTACTCACATTTGAATGAACGTGTTCAATGATTTTATTTCCGTTGAATTGCAACATGGGGATGATATACACACAGGTAAAGAAAAAGTGTTTTTTTTTTTCAAAATAAAGCTTTTATCGCCGTGCGCCATCTGGCGGTCCGACATGCGCCAAAAACGAGTATCGTAGTTTACGGCCTACGCTGTGAGCCATTCTCTTCATATTATAATAAGATGCTGATGATTCCCACCCTTTTATTTTGCCAAGCCAGTTAGACTCTCCTTTCTTCCGCCAATCAGCGCAGTGAAGGCAAGACATCGGCAATCATTCACCCATCGTGTTTACTAGATGCTTCCAGAACACAGCTACTGCCCACGGCTCTGAGTAAGTTTAATTCACTTCCAGTCAAAAACAAGCAATGGGGAAGTACAGCGGTAGTAGCCTCAATCTGTTTGGCTTGTAGTGTTGTTAGCACACTGCTACTAGCCATAGCATGTTACAGAAGACCAGTAGTTGCAGTGTTTACTACTGTTGCACTGGACCGCGATAAATGATATGAAATGTCCCTGACATGAAAACCTGGGGAAGCTTTGAATGTTTTAATTGTGTGATTTAAAGATGAGAAACGCCACATTTTGTTACACTGCGTGTCAATGCATCTGATCTGGGACATTTAGATCCACAACTTGGACACAATAGCTTGCATGTCACACATAATACCTATTCAAAGACCAAAGCGTGGATAAAAGCAGAGGCTGGTGTCCTGGTGCAGTAGAGCTGGATGCCATTACAGATCATTTTGGACTTCAGGAAGGTCACAGCCATCACCACTGTGACCTTGGGTTTCTTCTGCTTCCTCTGCACCATCATCAAGACCTCAAGTGGCAGCAGACCATCAGATCCTTATATCCTCCATCACTGTGTAGTCTCTGCCAGACACAGACTGCAGGGCTTTGGGTACTCTGCTGAGAAGTGAGGTGACCTCTGACCTGGACCCTCTTCACCCTGGACACAGACCTTAGCCCAGGGGTGTCCAAACTTTTTTCACAGAGAGCCACAAACAACAAAACAATGTCGAATTTTTCAAATGACAAAGTGAATCATTTGAAATGTTGCATTTGACATTGTTTCAATTCCTCCACACCTTTAATAAGAATTGGAATATTAATATTAGGTTGGTATAACATCAGAATGCTAAAAAGTACTACTACTACGGCCCCCGGGCAGGAGGTTACTATCCTGTCAGACCAGACCCTCTCGCCACAAGACCAGTGTTTTCACCTCATGAACTATATAAAACACATTTGCACTGCGTGTTCCGCACTCTGTCCATTATTTTATTCAATTAAAGAAATCACAAAACATATTTTTTTTTGACAGTGACACGTCATGTGGATTTGATTTATTTACAGTATAGCCATAAGTTCTAATAAATCAGTAGCTTTATTTCAGTACAACAAAAATATGCATTTATATTAATGATACAACACGTAAATAAAGTATGTATCAAAATAGTGACATGTCATAGCATATCAAATCTAATGTAGTACTAGATCTGCAAACGTTAATCTTATTGAGGGATCCTTATATTCACAGTCTTAATTTGCATGAACAGTGAGGAGTGGCCCAAACTTTTAAATGTTGTTTTCAAGAAGTCCATTAAAAGCAATTTCACAATTAGAATGACACGTTTTTGGCGCCATCTATTGGATTATTGTAGTAATAGTGGCGTCCATAAACACCTGACGGCACAGTGATAACGCAACGTGCTGGACAAGTGCTGAGGAACTTCTCAGGAAGCAGCAACGCGTAGATGGCAGTTACAACATGATGGACATGGGACAACTCCTGGGTCCTGTTCAAGAAGTGTCCACGACTTCATCTTTGAGATGGCCTACGAACTCCACGCAGACCACACGTGCTCAAAGGAGCAGCCTTTTGAACAGGACAGTTCCTGTCCTTTTGAACCAAAGAAGGGCCAGGTTCCCCTAAACGGTCCAAAGTCGCATGTGTGCGGCTGCATAGGAGCAGTCAGTTTCTTCTGTGTGAATTGTAAATAGTGTTGCCCATTATGTTTGTACATTTTGTTTATTGTATGGAGTTTTTTGATGATTTAGACTTAGATATTTCACTTTATTGAAATGACTTTTGTAGCATACAAAAAAATGTATGAATATGTTCTTTTCA
This sequence comes from Eucyclogobius newberryi, assembly GCF_026437365.1. NCBI lineage: Eukaryota > Metazoa > Chordata > Actinopteri > Gobiiformes > Gobiidae > Eucyclogobius > Eucyclogobius newberryi. The sequence continues at coordinate 1,397,595 of NW_027316056.1, forward strand.
TTGTCTAAAATTGTTTTCTCCAAATGTATCCTTTATGATTATTTAGAAATTAACAATATATATAAATATCCTGCTTATTGTAGCTTGAATGTGTTTTTTAGAGTGTGTATGTAATTTTGTTGACATATGATCTATTATTTATTGTAATATTTGTCTATAAATATAATAATTTATAGTGGTTCTTTTATAAATAGCCTATATATTCCTATGTTGAATTAATTTACTTATTAAATCAAATCTACTAAACCCTTCATAACTTTTAAACTTGTTTATATCATAAAAGAAAATTACAAATTCCCTCTAAATACTGATAATAGAATAATACAAATCATTAATATACTTTTTTGGTTCTTAAGAGAATAATATACAATTTTTTTGCTTGTTAAAATAATAATTCTATTGATGAGTACAATTGACAGCCTTGGGAGTTCTAATCATTCTAAATTCTGGGAGTCCTAGTGTTAATAACCTGGCCTTACAGGAAATCATTTTTAAAATGCTCTTCACCAAACAAAGATGGTATGAAAGTGATTCAAAAGTCTACAAATTATAGACTTTATAGACAAAAAAATGAGCTAGCCAGAACAATGTAATTTCAACCAAACAAGACATCAGCATTTGAATTCTTCTGCAGAAAAACTTTTTGGAACAGTCTCAATTTACCTGCCACGACCGGAGAGCAAAATAATAAAGACTAAAAAACAATCTAGATACAGCTTCAGTTGTAGTCTGATTAGATAGATCTTATTTTAGACTCGCTGAGCAACACAAAGTTTCAACTCCCTCCAAAGATTTTCTATTGGATTGAGGTCTGGAGACTGGCTAGGCCTCTCCACAACTTAAGGTTAAGAACTTAACCCCGGTTCTTTGAAACATGAGGTATTGTTGAACCTACATTTCGTCTTTTTCTTGCTTTGAAGCTTCAATACATCGTTGAAATGCTAAAAAAAAGCCGTGCATGCGCGGAGTGGGGCGGGTGCGTACGGGGAGCAGGGCGGGTGCATACGGGGAGCGGGGCGGGTGCGTACGGGGAGCGGGGTGGGTGCGTACGGGGAGCACGGCGTGCCGTGGCCAGCGCGGGGAGCGGGGCTGGTGCAGAAAAGTTGGAAAAGCTTTTTTGCGGCAAAACCTGGCGCAGCAAATGATCAAGAGATTACACTCTAGTAACGTGCTACGCACATACCAGAAGAAGGAAACAAAACAAACCCCGCACGAGGTTTCAGCCAATCACAGAAGACGTGAGATTCTCACTGAGACGAAAGGGCGTGTCCTGCTTCTGTCACTCTGACATGTCTAAGGTCTAAACTCAGGCAATTGACAATTACAGGTTTTGACAAGAAACATGAGTTTCTCACTCTCTCATCCTCTTGAGACGATCTCAATGTGGTCATCTCACAGTTTGGGTTGAATGGGATGTGCCCTAGGGCCCCTAGGGCCCCTTGGGCCCGTGGACCATGTGGATTGAGTAAACTAACATGCGTGACAGGTGACATTATTTGGAGAGTTCATAACTTCTACTGATAAACATACCAAAGGATGTTCAGGGACTAGAGGTGAGCAGGGTCTATCAAGCTACTATCATTTTATCAACGCGTAACATTTTATGTGAAGCCAGACATTTTTTTGCTTTTAGTCTTTTGAGGGGGGGAGGGGGTCCAGAGAGAGACGGAAAAAAAATTGTCTTTTAAGCTTCAACCTATTTTGAGAAGATCCCTAATAGCTTCCACTATACAGTACAATATACAGACAAACGCTGTTTCGTGAGAGGCTTACCCCGATGAGGTGGAGCCCATGACACAAACAGCTGCTCAGTTCCCCGAAACAAAGCAGTCCTGTCTACATAAATGCGCAGTGCGCGCACTGGACAGAACGCATGGAGCCGCTGATGCAGAGAGCTCAATGGGGAGGCATGACAAAGTCGGGTTAAAGACTTTCGGCATAAAAACAGGATTAGGTTTCAACAAAACCTTAGAATCCCTTATATTAAACTGCATGCATGACGCGTTAACAGACAGAGGATGTATGTTACTCACACGCTTGGCAGAAGCCAACGTCAGCAGTGAAGCCGTTTTAAAAGAGAGCCATTTCAGCTCCACTTGATGGAGCGGCTCAAACGGTGGGCGAGATTGTTAAATCCCACGGAGTGACCAGGCTTCTTGAGACTAGCCTGAGGCACCTTTCATGAATGAACAGATAACGTCTTATCCCCAAAACCAATGTGACAAGCTGAAATAGCGGCCAAGTACACTTCGATGGTGGAGAAAGCCAGTCCTTTTTCCAGCAAACTTTGGAGGAACGTCAAAATGATGGGCACTGGGCTCTGAAGAGCAACACAGCCTATGTTCATGCACCACTCCTCAAAAGCGTGCCACTTCCCATTGTATGCACTACGAGTAGAACTGGCCCTGGCGCTTTCAATGGCGTTAATGACGTCAATGTTGTTGATGAGGCGACTGCGCTGCAAGCAACCAGTCGTCTATGTACGTGGCCAAGCGCAACCCCTTCTGTCTGAGTGGTGCTATTGCAGCCTCTGTACATTTCACAAAGACCCGTGGAAGAGAGGCCGAGGACTGTATATTCGTAGGCCACTCCCTGGAAGGCAAATCTCAGATATTTCCTGGGAGGGGGATGAATAGGGATGTGAAAGTATGCATCGTTCAGATCTATGGACACGAACCAATCGCCTTGATGCACAAAGCGTAGAAGAGTAGTGTGCCAGCATTCTGAACTTATACGTTATCATGTTCAGAGCACGTAGATCCATTATGGGACGCCCTGTTGGATTCCCGCCGTCACCTTGGGGGCAAATGGCTTTTTGGCCAAGGCACCTTTCAGTTCCGGTGGCTTGTCACCTTCAGCCTGAGGGTGCAGCTGGCGTTTAGGGACGCAATATGCCTGTCTGGTCATATGCGGCTTTCTAAACGCCTGTCTCTGTGCCGTGGCGGAGGGCTCTTTCCTGGGAAGACACACCTGTAGAGAATCGCCTTCTCGCTTTTGCACCGTTGTTGCATAACGGGGACGGCAGATCCGAACAGGCCCTTGGGGTCCACAGGGACATCCAGGAGCTGAGTCTTTTCCCTTTGGGAGAGCGCAAGAGGTTGAGCCAACTGGCCCTCTCCTGTGTCACCATTACTCCCATAGCTCAGCCGCATGCCTGGACTGCGCAGCAGAGGTCAGTGACCACGCACGACTTGTCCCACACCTCCGGGTCCAGTGAGGAGGTCATGTCGTCCTGTAGCTCTGCCTGGTAGGCAAGTAGCATGGAGGATGCATTCAGGGCTCTCACTGAAGTATCTATAGATTTGTAGCTTTTCTTCGTTAGCGTTGTCTGGAAGCAATCCGCTTTGGAGGGGAGAGCCAGACCCCCACGGTCGTCATTGACTTCCGTGGGTGCAGGTGAGATGCCACCAGGTGGGTAAAGCCTTTATACTCCATGCCGTCCCAGTCCAGCGCGGCCCCTCCCTGGACAGGGGCCTTGGCTGTGAGAGGATTGCTCCAGGACCGGGGGGCTTCTTCGAGGCACTCTGGGAATAGTGGTAGGAGTTGCTTTGTGGAAGTGTTGGCCGCTGGTAGCCTTCTTCCCTCGTAGCGAGACCTTGGCGGGTGCTTCCGGCCATTTTAAGCCCAGCTTTTCAGCTGCCCTCCTACACACTTGGTGCAAATCCTGAGTGGCAAACGGGGATTGCGCCCTGCTACCACTGGAGGCGGTTACATCCGGCCTTGCGGCTTGTGTGAGTGTGAATTCCTCCACATCCACCTCAGCCTCATCCGAAGAAAGGAGCGAGAAGAGTTAAAAGCCTGAAGGGGTGACGCCTCTGTCATGCTATATGGCAGGAGGAATAGGCCCCGCCTCCTCAGCCAACCCACGGTGAGAGGAATTTATACTAAAATGTTCTATTTTGGTCTGATCTGACCACATTACTTTCTCCCATAACTCCTCTGGATCATCCAGATGGTCATTGGCAAACTTCAGACAGGCCTGGACATGTGCAGACCTAAGCAAGGGACTCCTCACCATTCCTATCATCACTGATCCCCCACGAGGTGCCTGGTCCTCCCCCACCTCAAGTCTTTCACCTCTGCTGGACCCCCTGCAGTTCGCCTACAGAGCCAACAGGTCTGTGGACGACGCCATTAACCTGGCACTCCACTTCACCCTGCAGCATCTGGACTCCCCGGGAACCTATACCAGGATCCTGTTTGTGGACTTTAGCTCTGCATTCAACACTATCCTCCTGCTCTGCTCCAGGACAAGCTCTCCCAGCTCAACGTCTCTGACTCCACCTGCTGGTGGATCACTGACTTCCGGACGGATCGGAGGCGGTGTGTGCGGCTGGGGAAGAATGTCTCAGCAACTCGGACTATCAGCACAGGAACTCCACAGGGCTGCATACTTTCTCCCCTGCTCTTCTCCCTGTACACAACCTGCTGCACCTCCAGCCATGGCTCCGTATCATAATCAAGTTTGCGGATGACACCACCCTCATCGGGCTCATCTCGGACGGGGATGAGTCTGTCTACAGGAGGTGAACCTGCTGGTGTCCTGGTGCAGCAGTAACAACCTGGAGTTCAATGCCCAGAAGACAATGGAGATGATCGTGGACTTCAGGAAAGTTACAGCCCCCCATCCCCCCCTCACTATCACAGACTCCCCCATCACCAACCTGGACTCCCGCTTTCTCTGCACCATCATCACCAGGACCTCAAGTGGGAGCCCACCATCAGCTCCTCATCAAGAAGGCCAAGCAGAGGATTTACTTCCTGCGGCAGCTGAGGAAAGCCAAGATTAACCATTAACCATAATTGAATCACTCACTGCGCTGTTCACTTTCTACACTAAATATGTAAACTCAACTATAAATTTGTGTACAAGCCTATATTATTTTTTTATTTTTATATTTTATCTTAAGGCTTATTGTTATTTTCATCCCATAGCAGAATTTAAGTGTTTCTCTTTTTGACTTATTCATTGTTTTATGTTGCACTGAATCACCAAGACAAGTTCCTATGTTTGTGAATTCTGTTCATTGACTATGGCAATAAACCCTTTCTGATTCTGATTCTGAAATACAATTTTAAAAAATCATACAATGTGATTTCCAGATTTTATTTTGAGAGTCTATCTCTCACAGTGGAAATCCACTTAAGATGATAATGTCAGACCCATCATATCTAAATGGAAGAACATGCAAAATTGCAGTGTTCACATAATTACTTTCCTCACTGTACACCTCAATTATGTCCAAAAGAATGGAACAAATCCTCAATGATCCGACAGGATTTATTAACAAACAACAAGACAACACAAGATGATCTTTACACATAATGAACCGTATACAAAAACGACAAAACAAAGCTATAATAATAAGTCTAGACGCAGAGAAAACGTTTGATTCTGTTAGCTGGCCTGATTTATTTAGAGTATTGAGCAAATATAAAATAGATGACTTAACAATAAATAATCAGAGACTGCTGTGGCAAAAATACAACCAAGTGTCCTAAAGTAGTGTAGGAGCCACTAAAGGACAGCCACGCTTCAGCAGCAGAAGGGCTTATTTGTATATAGTTCAGAACATTTATTTTACATTTTATTGTTTAATCCCTACCTGCCCTGAAATTTGTTACACACTCCCACCGCGTTAAGGGAGTGTGTAACAAATTTCAAGATTTTTTTTTGTCCCATTATAACGTTACATTTTTTAAAGATAAATGTATAATTAACACACAGCAAATCATTTTAAAAACAGGATGTCAAGTTTGAACCAAAATGACGGTCACCACCTCCATTGGCGTAATATATTTTGATTTTCAAGAGGGCGCCACAGAGCCGTTTTGTCACGTAGATTCTTGGCAACTTTATGTGACAAGACATGTCACATGACCCATGCCAGAAATGTGATTGGATGCAATAGCAAGAACATATGATGAAAAGCCTGCAATATCACAGTGTGAGTGGTTATGTTTTCCAAAAGCTGTAATGTAATGTAACTGGGATCCATTAGATATAGTCGGCCTCACCTCCATGCACAGTTTGGGCTCTGGAACCCATCTGCTCGGGTGGGTGGGGGGTCCTTGCCCCAAGTGGAGGAGTTCAAGTATCTCGGGGTCTTGTTCATGAGTGAGTCAAGGATGGAACGTGATTGACAGGTGGATCGGTGCAGCGGCTGCAGTGATGCAGTCGCTGCATCGGACCGTTGTGGTGAAGAAGGAGCTGAGTCGAAAGGCAAAGCTCTCGATTTACCGGTCGGTCTACGTTCTGACCTCACCTATGGTCATGAGCTTTGGGTAACGAACGAAAGGATAAGATCGCGGATACAAGCGGTCGTTTCCTCCGCAGCGTGGCTAGGAGCTCCCTCAGAGATAGGGTGAGGAGCTCAGTCACTCGGAAGGAGCTCGGAGTAGAGCCACTATTCCTCCATGTTGAGAGGCCAGCCGTTCCGGATGCCTCCTCGGCACTTCCCTAGGGAGGTGTTTCAGGCATGTCCCACCGGGAAGAGGCCCCGTGGAAGACCCAGGACACACTGGAGGGACTATGTCTCTCGGCTGACCTGGGAACGCCTCAGGATCTCCCCAGATTAATTGGAAGAAGTGTCTGGGGAGAGGAAGTCTGGGAGTCCCTGCTTAGACTGCTGCCCCCGCGACACGGCCCCTTATAAGCAGAAGAGGATGGATGGATTGTTTTGCCCATAAGCTTTTTTCAACAGGACATAGCGGTGTGAAATGTGAATGAGATTTTGGAATGACATGCATAAAATTAGCAGGCATATGTGCTATCCATTCAACCACAAGTGGCACGTCTCCACTGTCTGAAGTGAACTGTACTAGCAATCAAGAGTGGACCGAGAGAGGTCTAGCTTTGAGCGAGATTGTTGTAGAACTGTCCATCTCATGCATAGTATTAACAAAAATCACCTCCATTTCTACTATTGTTGACATGTCTATGTGATTAGCTCAATCTATGACGAGCGGCATCCAACTGGTACAGAATTTAGTTTAGACCCATGTTCTAACATTGTTCCCTCATCAAAAACACACTTGGAGTTTCATTTAGCTTCATTCACTCTAGTTAGAAAATCCTCTCCTTCTGATAGTCAAAAACGGTCTTTTCTGCAGCTCCAAGATTACTAACGTTTCCTCGGTAACTGACTCTGAGAAACACATTTATAAGCTTTTTCCACAGTGATACTTTTACCAAAAATGTACATATGGAAGTATCCACATGAGTATATTACAGCATGAATGCAAGTATGTGTATGTGTATGTGTATGTACACGCCGCGAAATAGACGGGGGCCCGGGGCCCGTAAGCAGTCAAATCTCCGGCGGGCCCGGGGTTTGAATTAAGAGGGGGCCCGCCGTGCCCCTGTATCTAAATTCCCCGAAAAAAATCTTGATTTTTCGGCGATTTGAGAACTCAGGCGGAAATGCGCCACTCCCCCGTGCACATGCCACTCCCCCGTGCACATGCCACTCCCCCGTGCACATGCCACTCCCCCGTGCACATGCCACTCCCCCGTGCTCATGCCACTCCCCCGTGCTCATGCCACGCCACTCCCCCGTGCTCATGCCACTCCCCCGTGCACATGCCACTCCCCCGTGCTCATGCCACTCCCCCGTGCACATGCCACTCCCCCGTGCACATGCCACTCCCCCGTGCTCATGCCACTCCCCCGTGCACATGCCACTCCCCCGTGCTCATGCCACTCCCCCGTGCACATGCCACTCCCCCGTGCACATGCCACTCCCCCGTGCACATGCCACTCCCCCGTGTGGACTGATACAACACACACGTGCGTTTGTTTATTAGCGCGACGGATCACATCACATCTCTCGTCTCCCGTAGATTTCCGTCTCTTATGAGTCAACTCGAACAGTCTATCTCCGTCCTAATTTTGTCCCGTACACTGAGGGAACTATATTATGATAGATCAATGCGCTTAGACACGCGGAACCGTGCTGCTCTTGGGCCGGCTTTTATCTAGGATTTGAAAACACCCCGTCCAACCGGGGGCTTTACATATTGGCTATGGAAACCCAATATGTGTTTCACGACCTTTTTTCGACGCTATTACTAAATAAAGCGGCGCTTTTAACGCGGAGGCGATCTAGAGCGCCGCACGCCTCTCGTGTCATATTGACTTTCCATACTCTCGCGCCGCCTGCGCCTCTCGGCCGTGCGGATCACACTCTGCGTATTGCGCCGTATTTGACATGGTATTTGGCCGTGGAGGTTCGGCATTTTCCAGACCACGGCTCGGCAGCCAATCAGAGCCAAGCACACAAACTTTGTCGACCAATCAGCGCGCAGCATGCAAATTTTCACTTGTAAACACTAAACTGTCATGGCGCGGACCACGGCGGACTATCGTCAAGCGCTTCCCGGCCCAATTTAAAAAACGTTTCTGAAATGTATTAATAAAAATTACACCGTCCTTGCCCTCGAAAATGTCCGTCCACATGTCGAGATACGCCGTCCAAAAGACGGGAAGACGGCCCTCTAGCTAAAAGCCTGCTCTCGGGGGACGAGCCACACGCGGCTGCAGGTGAACGAGGCTCTGCAGGTGAGCGGTAGGTGCGTTTTATGATTGACACGTGGCAGGACTAATGGGCCGTCCACGCCACGAGGAAATAAGACTCAAATTTGGGCCAAAAAAATCGTCCATTCAACCTTTAACTAGTAATTTGTCCATATATGGGGCATTTTCATCGCTTAAGTTTCGTTTTGACAGACATGCCCACTTCGCAGTCTTCTCGCTTCTCATTGGCCGAGCGGTGTCCGTGATCTTAATTTGAAAGCGGGCATCTGATTGGCCGCTGTGTTCGGTTGTACTCGGAAATGCCCGCTCTAATTTTGCCCCAAAAGTGATATCGAGGTTGGCGAGCATCAATCTCCTCAGTTCGCAATTCAGTCTTTTTAAAGTTGTTTGCAACAAAAGCTGTAATTTTGCACATTAGGGACAATGTCAATGTGGAAGTATCCAAGGGCCCCAAGGGCCCCGCCCCCTTTGGAGTTGTTAGCATCAGGGCAATGTATATATGTTAGTAGTTTATTTTGTAGGACGTGATTTCATATATTCCACAAGATCTCCTTGTGTCAAATGCTGTAAACAGTATTTATTTTGTATCTAAGAAACATGATTATATTGAATTAAACAGTTTTAAAGATCATGATCTCTGGTTTATATGATTCACTATTTGTGCTCTTCATATCAAATAACAGATAAAAGTACTTACAATAACCAGGTTTAAAACAACACATTTATCTTGTTCTTATGATGCTGCGATGCCGCGCGCACTTGTGGGCCCCTGAAATTGCTGCGGGGCCCCTAACTTTTTTAGGTAGGGGGCCCTCCTGGCCCCTAACTTTGAAAATCTATTTCTCAGCCTGATGTGTATCTATGTATATTAGGGATGGGAATCACTGGGTACCTCACCATACGATACACGGCTCGCGATACGATAATATCGCGATATGGCAATACTAAATATAAATGTATCTCAATGTTTGTTGAAACACAATGATAAATAAACAACTTGTATCCTATTTGTTAAAAAGGCTCCATGAGAGATGCTGGCCCATTAAGGGGCGGAGCCTAGACCAAGCGGAGCGAGGGAGAGAGAGAGAAGAAGTTTGGTCCGTGGGAGTTCGCCATCTAAGTTTATAAGTTTACAGTTTAAATTAGCAGGTCGTTTGCCTCCCCAGTCTAGCAGTGGGTGCGTTATATTAGATTATATAAGATAATCCTTTATTGTCCCACATGGGGAAATGTCATTGATGCAACGCAGGAAGATACAGAGGAAAAGAACAGATCACTTATAGGAAGTTTGATGGATATTGTCATATCAGCCCTAATGTACATATGTGTGTACGCACATCATTGCCAGACTCATTCTATCCTTTTCTGTCCTTGTTATAGCATCATCAGCACAACTACGTGCTGAGACTTTTCCCAGTATAAAGCATGGCCTATCTTAACCTGTGAGTTTTGGTGCCATCTACTGGCTGTAGAGGGAATTACACAGCAGATCCTATAGGTAACAATTCAAGAGCATGTTTAGAGGCTGATAACTTTACAAATAATGCATAACATTTAACCTTTAATAGAACCAAAATAAAAATAGAACATTGGACAAAACAAGACACAGCGAGCATTTAAACTCAACATGTAGTCCGGCATATTCAGTCCATTCGGTCCAAGTCTCTCAAATTTGCCAAGGTCTAGATCAGCCCCCGCTGCCTCACGAGAGACACAATTCTAATATGGCGGCGACCGAGACAGGTCCCGCTGATACAGCTCAGGCAATCATTTTCTCTCTTGTTCCAAATGATAACCCTATGTGTGGTAAGCCAGTGTCTGAAGCCGCCATATCATGATTGTGTTCATTAAGAATATGAAGGAAAATGATTAGTTAATGAAGAATATTGGACTGATTGACATATGGAGGGAATTGAACCCTCATGCACGCCAGCATACCTGTTTTTCAAATCCACATGCACTTTATTCCAGAATATCTCTTAATTTCATTAAAGACTTAGAATGAAGCAGATGTAGGCACAATAGACATAAATGATCACGCTCATATCTACATTTCTGTAGATTTAGAGGAAAGATGAAACACTGGAGGAGGTGGAGGTTCAATGCTGAATGACTCTTTGTTTTAAGACAAAATGTCCAACAACATTAAGACGTATCCGTCCATCCTTTGGGAGACTTCTAAAACAGTTTTGATACAAATATAGCCATTGAGAAAAAGAAAGACAAACTCAAAATGCTGGAGGAAAACCAAGAAGGGAAATCCTCAAAGGCTACAGGACATTTGAAATAAAAGTGACCTGACCTAACAGGAAATAGTTAAGAAAATGCTTTTTACCAAACAAAGTCTTTACTAAAGTGGATACAAAATACAAAAAACTATTAGCCTGCAAAAGAACAACTTTAGAAACATGACAAACAGAGTAAAGCAATCTTAACCAAACAAGACCAAATTCCAGACTTCGTTGGAAAATAGATTTTTTTGTTTTTGTCATGTTTTGTTTCACTGTGTGAGTTATTTGTGTTCAATAACATTTGAAAATAAATAATGATATATATATATATATATATATATATATATATATATATATATATATATATATATATATATATATATATATATATATATATATAACTTATTATTCATTTGTATATATTTTTGTAATTAAGTATGAATTGGTCCTAAAACCCAACTCCAATTGGTTGATCCACACAGACTATAAGGAAAGCTTACTAAATACAGCTTAGAACTTCTGACCCTAATGAGACAGTTTATTGTGCCAATAAATATATCAAATAAAGTTTAATTCCACAAAGAAGCTGGAATGGTTCAGGTCTGCGTAACCACGTGAGCACGTGACTGCTGCTGATGGAGAAGCATCACAGCTGATTTATGGTTCAGCCTGTATTTAATCTCCCACATAGTCCGTGTGGATCCACCAATCACAGCCTTTGTTGTCAAAGGTGACTTTAGGATGGAGGAGCTGCAAGCTTTCTGATTGGCTGCGGTGTGAGTGGGGGCGGTGTGCGGCATTTCCGCCCAGATTTCATGGAGAGGCATAAACTACCGTTTAATCAGCCCCACCCCTTAAATCACCCTGCGCACGCGCGCGCACTAGCTCTCACACACGCGCGCACGCTCTCTCTCTCGCGCGCACGCTCTCACACGCGCGCGTGCTCTCACACGCGCGCGCACGCTCTTTCTCGCGTGCGCTCCCACACACGCGCGCACGCTCTTACACACGCGCGCGCTCACACGCACGCACGCTCTCACGCGCACTACCCCCTCCACGGCACTAACCATGAGTCAGGTAAAGTCAATGTGAAATCCACAGATTGGGACATTCAGAGCTTGTGGGACAAACAGCAGATTCCTCAGTTACAGACGTGTATTTTTACACTAGAGACCGTCAACAAATGGCAATACCAAATATATTTCAATTCTTAATAGCCACAACACTTTAAATACAAAATAAATACAACAGGGTGAAGGCCATTACAAACACTATTCATTATTACAATGTAATAAGAACATAATAAAAATGTATTGAATATTGCTATTCATCATAATGGCTTATAATGACGTTAAACTATGAATTATGGAGCCTCGACTTTTGTCATCTGACGCTTTATTAGGCTCAGTTTGTTTAATGATTGTGAATTGGGAATATTAATAAATATTATTCAATGTGTTTATTCACACACACACACACACACACACACACAGAGTTATGGTGAATTACAAATATGAACATTCAATAGCTTTTAAATGTGAAATTGTCGTTTCGCCACATTCATAGCACGTATGACCTGATATTGCCATTTGTTGACGGTCTCTAAATGCCTCATGACTTGGAGCCGGCAGCGTATTTCAAACATTGTACATTTGT
>NW_027316056.1:1410117-1425117 GCF_026437365.1 Eucyclogobius newberryi
CATACACACACACACAAACACACATAAACACACACACACACACACATACACACAGACACACACACACACACACACACACACATCCACGCTCACACACACACACACACATCCACGCTCACACACACACACACAAACACACATAAACACACACACATAACATAAACAAACACACACACACACACAAACACACATAAACACACACACATAAACATAAACAAACACACACACACACACAAACACACATAAACACACACACATAAACATAAACAAACACACACACACACACACATAAACAAACACACACACACACACACTGCAGCTGGGGCTCTATAAACTACAATGAGGAAAAACACAATACAGTTAAAGCCGTTGAACATCTCATTTAAAAATGTAAACGAGTTATTTCAATATAAGTTTATTTGTCCAATACAATTCATAAACAGAGTGCTTCACAACAAGAGGAGCAGGAAATAAAATCACACGGACATGACAGTTTCCGACATAAATGAGAAGAGTGTTTAACTTAGATTTGAACAGTGTCGGAGTAGAACCTGTCTCACATCTTCACCAGCAGGAGGCCTGACTCTGGCACCAGCAGGAGGCCGGTCCATGTTTAGTCCTGACTCTGGCACCAGCAGGAGGCCGGTCCATGTTTAGTCCTGACTCTGGCACCAGCAGGAGGCCGGTCCATGTTTAGTCCTGACTCTGGCACCAGCAGGAGGCCGGTCCATGTTTAGTCCTGACTCTGGCACCAGCAGGAGGCCGGTCCATGTTTAGTCCTGACTCTGGCACCAGCAGGAGGCCGCTCCATGTTTAGTCCTGACTCTGGCACCAGCAGGAGGCCGCTCCATGTTTAGTCCTGACTCTGGCACCAGCAGGAGGCCGGTCCATGTTTAGTCCTGACTCTGGCACCAGCAGGAGGCCTGACTCTGGCACCAGCAGGAGGCCTTTCCTTTAGATCACTGTAACTGAGTTCATGTGAAGCTCTGAACTCAAGAACTGATGTGAACCAAAGAACTGAATTTGTACAAGTCAAACCTTTTTAAACCTAAAATAAATCATGGAACTTGAACTTTATGAAACTAACTTTCCTTTTGTCCATGAATGACCCTGTGAACTTTTTAAATAGTCATACTTTTTTTCCAGTAGCGTTACAGGTTTTATTCTTATATTATTGTCCAGAGGAGAAGACCATTAGCACATGGCACTCACATGTGACGCTCGTGTGCAGCGGCTGGAGGCAGAGCTTTACAGCCGCACAGAATGTCTCAGCGCAGTGTGACAAAGTAAGCGCTGTGTATGCAACAGCTCTTATCTCTGAGCAGCACTGAGCAGCACTGAGCAGCACTGAGCAGCACTGAGCAGCTCTGAGCAGCACTGAGCAGCACTGAGCAGCTCTGAGCAGCACTGAGCAGCTCTGAGCAGCACCAAAAGCACAGAACAGGACACAGAGGACAGCATGGAGGACCTGTGCAGGCTGAGTGGACTAGATTCCTTCTGGGTATGTCCCACTGGAGTCTTCAGTGCATTCTCTTTGTTTGTTTGTTTGTTTGTTTACTTGTTTGCTTGTTTGTTTGTTTGCTTGTTTGCTTGTTTGTTTGTTTGCTTGTTTGTTTGTTTGTTTGCTTGCTTGTTTGTTTGCTTGTTTGCTTGTTTGCTTGTTTGTTTGCTTGTTTGCTTGTTTGTTTGTTTGTTTTATTTGTTTGCTCGCTTGTTTGTTTGTTTGTTTGTTTGCTTGTTTGTTTGCTTGTTTGTTTGTTTGTTTGCTCGCTTGTTTGTTTGTTTGTTTGCTTGTTTGCTTGCTTGCTTGTTTGTTTGTTTGCTTGTTTGTTTGCTTGCTTGTTTGCTTGTTTGTTTGCTTGTTTGTTTGCTTGCTTGCTTGTTTGTTTGTTTGCTTGTTTGTTTGTTTGCTTGTTTGTTTGCTTGTTTGCTTGTTTGTTTGTTTGTTTGCTTGTTTGTTTGTTTGCTTGTTTGTTTGCTTGCTTGTTTGCTTGTTTGTTTGCATGTTTGTTTGTTTGTTTGCTTGTTTGTTTGCTTGTTTGCTTGTTTGTTTGCCTGCTTGTTTGCTTGTTTGCTTGTTTGTTTGCTTGTTTGTTTGCTTGTTTGTTTGCTTGTTTGTTTGCTTGTTTGCTTGTTTGCTTGCTTGTTTGTTTGTTTGTTTGCTTGTTTGCTTGTTTGCTTGTTTGCTTGCTTGTTTGTTTGTTTGTTTGCTTGCTTGCTTGCTTGTTTGTTTGTTTGCTTGCTTGTTTGTTTGTTTGCTTGCTTGTTTGCTTGCTTGTTTGCTTGTTAGTTTGCTTGTTTGTTTGCTTGCTTGCTTGCTTGTTTGCTTGTTTGTTTGTTTGCTTGTTTGTTTGCTTGTTTGTTTGTTTGTTTGCTTGTTTGTTTGCTTGTTTGTTTGTTTGCTTGTTTGCTTGTTTGTTTGCTTGCTTGTTTGCTTGTTTGTTTGCTTGTTTGCTTGTTTGCTTGTTTGTTTGTTTGCTTGTTTGCTTGTTTGCTTGTTTGTTTGCTTGCTTGTTTGTTTGTTTGCTTGTTTGTTTGTTTGCTTGTTTGTTTGCTTGTTTGTTTGCTTGTTTGTTTGCTTGTTTGTTTGCTTGTTTGCTTGTTTGTTTGTTTGCGTGTTTGCTTGTTTGCTTGTTTGTTTGCTTGTTTGCTTGTTTGCTTGTTTGTTTGCTTGTTTGCTTGTTTGTTTGTTTGCTTGTTTGTTTGCTTGTTTGCTTCCTTGTTTGTTTGTTTGCTTGTTTGTTTGCTTGTTTGTTTGTTTGCTTGTTTGTTTGCTTGCTTGTTTGCTTGTTTGTTTGCTTGTTTGCTTGTTTGTTTGTTTGCTTGTTTGTTTGCTTGCTTGTTTGTTTGTTTGCTTGTTTGTTTGCTTGTTTGTTTGTTTGTTTGTTTGTTTGCTTGTTTGCTTGTTTGTTTGTTTGCGTGTTTGCTTGTTTGTTTGTTTGCTTGTTTGTTTGCTTGTTCGCTTGTTTGTTTGCTTGTTAGTTTGTTTGTGTGTTTGCTTGTTTGTTTGTTTGTTTGCTTGTTTGCTTGTTTGTTTGCTTGTTTGCTTGTTAGTTTGTTTGTTTGCGTGTTTGCTTGTTTGTTTGTTTGTTTGTTTGCTTGTTTGCTTGTTTGTTTGCTTGTTTGTTTGCTTGTTTGCTTGTTTGCTTGTTTGCTTGTTTGTTTGTTTGTTTGTTTGTTTGTTTGCTTGCACCAAACCACAGGACTCAATAGCGCTTAAAAACCATGATGTTTGTGTATAAATGTGCTATATTAAGCGCTGTATTGGTTTCTTTTGCCCCTGTATTGCTGATGAGGAAAATGGAAGTAGTTTTGTGTTTACACCAGCTTTAGCGTTAGCGTTAGCTTTAGCTTTAGCGTTAGCTTTAGCCACATCATCTTGTGATTACTAAACATCTTTTTGCGAATCGCTAAGATTAGCCTCATGATTTAAAAGTATAATTCAAGTATTATTTGATATTTATTTTATTTGAAAAAAACTGCTGGGATAAAATAATGACGCTGAAGCGCTCGAAGGCCAAATATGTCTTTATGCGAGTCATTTTCTTTTCTTTTGTATTAAAGATTGTGCGGTCTGTAGGCTTTAGTAGACAGAAGAGGACAGCATGACATTGGGAATGAGAGAGAGGGCAAGGCATGCAGCAAATCGTCAAAGTCAAGAGTCAGGATTCAAGTCCACAACACTGTGGAGCCAGGCGTACATGTGCTGTGACTTAACCACTGGGCCATCTGCTTCAGGACTGGAACCTGACCTGGTACACCGAGCGCCCGGACCTGACTCGGTGCTTCCAGCAGACTGTCCTGGTGTGGTCGCCCTGTATTTACCTGTGGACCTGCTCTCCGCTTTACCTGCTGTACCTGCAGCTCCGGGCCCCGGGCCCCGGGCTGCCCCTGTCCTGCCTCTGCTGTGTGAAGACGGTACATATATATATACTTGTAATACTTGTAATACTTTTACTGCGAAAAATAAATTGCTGTTTTCACCTTCCCCCTGACCCCGCCCAGTTAGTTGTGATCATTTGAAGACTCTGAGTGACACGTGTATATTCTAAGTATAATCTGCTGTTTGTTACAGTAAAATGTCACTATGAAGTTTCTTTTCTAGAATCAAGCTGTTTTTTTAATCAATATTGTCGTTTACACAAAATGTCGTGTAAACAACAACAACACACTCTTTGCAGTTCTTTATTTTCTCTGAGCGTCACACACGCGTTCTGATCCACGCCACGATCAGCGGCTTTCTGCACACCTGCGGTGAGGACAGGCACGTCCCTGCGGTGAGGACAGGCAGGTGAGAGCGGACGTGGACACGACATGCGCTGAACGTCCTCACGTTGGAGGGAGGAAATGCACGGGGAAAACGTCTTCTAAAATGGACACTTTGTTGGAAGCATCAATAAGAAACTTTCACAACGACATTGAAGCTGCGTCACAGCCATGAATTTGCTCAGGTTCAAATACTCGACACTCGTACGATGACCACAGCACCATGGCTCTTGTGTAGAGTCAATCGTAAAGATGGCCCCTCCCTCCTCCGGTTAGCAGCCTCAAAGCTCTGAGAATGAGACCCCATGTCTTTGTGTGGCACGTCGAGCGGCCTCAAAGCTCTGAGAATGAGACCCCATGTCTTTGTGTGGCACGTCGAGCGGCCTCAAAGCTCTGAGAATGAGACCCCATGTCTTTGTGTGGCACGTCGAGCGGCCTCAAAGCTCTGAGAATGAGACCCCATGTCTTTGTGTGGCACGTCGAGCGGCCTCAAAGCTCTGAGAATGAGACCCCATGTCTTTGTGTGGCACGTCGAGCGGCCTCAAAGCTCTGAGAATGAGACCCCATGTCTTTGTGTGGCACGTCGAGCGGCCTCAAAGCTCTGAGAATGAGACCCCATGTCTTTGTGTGGCACGTCGAGCGGCCTCAAAGCTCTGAGAATGAGACCCCATGTCTTTGTGTGGCACGTCGAGCGGCCTCAAAGCTCTGAGAATGAGACCCCATGTCTTTGTGTGGCACGTCGAGCGGCCTCAAAGCTCTGAGAATGAGACCCCATGTCTTTGTGTGGCACGTCGAGCGGCCTCTACAAACACAGACACACATTTCACATAAACCTAACAATCATTCACTCATTTATACTTGAAATACATGTTCTAGAATATCATAAACAAGTCCTTTGAGTTCATTCATCATTCATTTTCTACCGCTTGTTCCCATTAGGGGTCGCGGGTGACTGGAGCCTATCCCAGTGACTTTGGGCCTTGAGTGGGGTCCACCCTGGACAGTGGCAAACTCGTCTCAGGGTTAACACAGAGATTGTCTCACATCTTCAGGAAGAAGAGGTCCTCAGAGTCTGAGATGGTTCATATGACACTAACATGTCTGAGATGTACTTTGGTGCTAGGCCATGGAGAGACTTGTACACAAGCAGAGCTGCTTTAAAGTCTCTTCTCTGAGCCACAGGGGGCAGTGCAGAGACCTGAGAACAGGACTAATGTGATGGTACTTCCTGGTTCTAGTCAGGGCTAATGTGATGGTACTTCCTGGTTCTAGTCAGGACTAATGTCATGGTACTTCCTGGTTCTAGTCAGGACTAATGTGATGGTACTTCCTGGTTCTAGTCAGGACTAATGTGATGGTACTTCCTGGTTCTAGTCAGGACCCGAGCAGCAGCGTTCTGGATGAACTGCAGCTGTTTTACAGCTCGTTTGGAGAGACCAGTGAGCAGCCGTTACAGTCTAATCTACTGTAGACAAACGCATGGATAAGTCTCTCTAAATCTTGTTTTGACACTATATTTATCATTTTGGCAATGTTTTTAGATGGTAAAAAGCTGCTGATGTTATTGATTTGACATGGCTGTCAAAGGCGGTATGGACGATTTTTCGGCGATTTGAGAACGCAGGTGGAAGTGCACATGCCACTCCCCCATGTGGACCGATACAACACACACGTGCGTTTGTTTATTAGCGCAACGGAGCGCATCGCATCTCTCGTCTCCCATAGATTTCTGTCCACTTCTGCGAAGCCCGTGCAAAAGTGCGCACTAAACGAGCGCTTTACATCGTCATCCCCATATAAAGCACTAATTTGCGCTAAGTAGCTCACGAATACGTTCCCCATCTCTTGCATGTTCCGTTCATATAAGCATGTAATGCAAAAATTGAACATTGTATAGAGGGCAAAAAACACAAAGTGGGCGGAGCCCACTCAAATTTAGCGAAAGTACCTGTCAGTGACAAGGGACCCACACCATGAGGTAGGAAAGCGCGAGCGCTTTCCGAAAATGTATAGTTTATGATATTTGAAAAATGGGAAACATTGTTTTCGCATTGGAATATTCTCCTTTTTTATTTCTTCTTTCTTTCTTCTCGGGACCAACCCCCCTATTTTTCACCCAGTGAACATTGACGAAAAGTCACAAAAATTTGCACACCTCTAAAAATCGTGCCTCTCTACATTCTGGCTATTTCCCTTTTCTAAAATTTAAAAAAAAATGGCGCGTCAGCGCCCCCAAATGTACCAAAAATGCATTGAGAGATAGGAAATGACCCAAAAAAAATCTGATTGTAGAATCATGAAAATTGGCGCAGAGGTAGATGGTGACAAGAGAAGTAAAAACTATTACGACGGCAACGCCGTCCGCCCAAACAAATGTCGGCCATATTGGTTCAAAAATGGCTAAGCATGATTCTGGAGTTTTTCCAAACGTCGTACTTTTACGAACTCCCAGGGCGTTGGCCCTAAAAAGCTGAAATTTGGTGAAAATGGTACTGAGGAGTGGGAAATCAAAAGTTATTCAAATTACATTGACCCTGTCACGGTCTCTGAGCGGCGAAGCCGCAAACTGTAGCTAGAATTTCAGAAATCTCCCAAATTTAACATTTCTGCCGTTTGCGCAGATAAAGCCCGAATTGCGTCAAATTAGAATCAGTTGTTAAACTCTTTGCCCTAAACCTACTTGAAGTGAAATAAATTAATTTGGAGCCACAGCGCCCCCTACAGATTTTATATGGAGGTTAAATGTTTAGTTTTGCGAAATTTGACACACAACTCAATTTTGGCCCCATCAAAAAAGTCAATGAGACCCATGTCATAATTGTTACGGCTTTGTCAACAATGACCGAAACCTCCCATGTTATTCCAATGGGGAAATCACCAGAACATGTTTACACTTTATACTTTCACAAACTCCTCCTCGGGCGTTAGACGTATTAACCTGAAATTTGGTGAGACTCATCTTCAGGGGTAAAAGTTATCCACATTTTTATTCAAAGAGTCAAGGTCTCTGTG
The DNA here is from genome assembly GCF_026437365.1 of Eucyclogobius newberryi. Taxonomy (NCBI): domain Eukaryota; kingdom Metazoa; phylum Chordata; class Actinopteri; order Gobiiformes; family Gobiidae; genus Eucyclogobius; species Eucyclogobius newberryi. The sequence goes on from NW_027316056.1 coordinate 1,417,396, forward strand.
CAGCGAAGCCGCACATTTTGCAAGGAATTCAAAATAAAATAGCTTTTTGAATAGTAAAACAAAGGGGAGAAGATGTGACAGCGTCACAGATTCAGCAGTAGGCGTAATAAAAGGACAATTGGGGCGCGTTAGCGCCCCCTCCTCTTGCGACGTGGCGAGGGCCGATCATTGCCGCTTGCGGCTATATTTTAGTTTATTTTTATTGGCAATGTAATCCCTCATTCGTCCAGGAGTGTTCCATTGTAGAAAAAGATTCAGTTGTAGTCATCTGGACTTTTTTTCCCTAAAAAGTCCTGAGTCCAGATGACTACAACTGAATTCTAAAAACTCTACAATTTATTTATGTTTATTGGTTTCTCTTTTCGGTGTCATTTTCTGTTATGATGTTTGTTTTCTCTCCCCCTTCTCCTCGGATGTCCCCTTACTTGAACACACACTCAATCAAATAAACACACACACACACACACACACACACACACAATATAAAGAGACGTTCAGAAACATACTGTAGGTAAGGAACTGTTTGATGTTGAGCATGTGGTAGTTTGTAGTTTGTGACGACGCCAATATGTGGCTCAAAAGTCTGAAAGAGTAAATAGTACTGTTTGGAATTTGTCAGCATATATTATATATATATATATATATATATATATATATATATATATATATAAGATAAGATATTCCTTTATAGTCCCACATGGGGAAATTTCATTGGTGCAACGCAGGTAGATACAGAGGTAGATCCAGAAGAACAGATCACTTATAGGAAGTCTGAAAAACACTTTCAGTAGAAGATCTCCTATAAATAAATAAAAACTCCCATAGACAAATAAATAAATAAATACATAAATACCATTGCATGTGATCACGACAGTAATTGCACATGAATATGTGTCACGACAGCACATGGATTGCACATGAATTTCATAGTAATTGCACATGAATTGCACATGAATTCCAACAGCAATTGCATATATGACAGAATTGCACATGGTTAGGTCAGTATTGCGAGTGTTCAGTACTAACAGTTTTTGTTATAAAGTCTGACAGCAGCAGGAAGGAAAGACCTATGGAACCTTTCCTTCCCACAGCGAGGGTGGATCAGTCTCTCACTGAAGCTGCTCTCCAGAGCGGAGAGAGTGTCCTGCAGGGGGTGACACTCATGGTCCAGCATAGATGTGAATCTAGCCAGGACCCTCCTGTCCCCCACCTCCTGCACCGAGTCCAGAGCACAGCCCAGGACGGAGCTGGACTTCTTGATGACTCTGTCCAGCTTCCTCCTCTCCCTCTCTGTGATGCTGCTGCTCCAGCAGGCCACACCTACAGGAGGGCTGATGCCACCACAGAGTCGTAGAAGGTCTTCAGGAGTGGCCCTGTCACTCCAAAAGACCTGAGTCTCCTCAGGAGGTAGAGCCGACTCTGGCTCTTCCTGTACAGTGCGTCTGTGTTATGAGTCCAGTCCAGTTTGTGGTTCAGATGAACACCCAGGTACTTGTATAAGTCCACTCTCTCAATGTCCCGTCCCTGGATGTTCACTGGTGAGGGGGCAGTGGGGTGGCGTCTGCGGAAATCCACCACCATCTCCTTGGTCTTCCCCGCGTTGATGAGGAGGTGGTTCCGCTGACACCAGTCCACAAAGTCCTGCGCCAGTCCTCTGTACTCCGTGTCATCGTCGTCCGTGATGAGTCCGATGATGGCAGAGTCGTCAGAGAACTTCTGCAGTTCACAGCTGTCAGTGTTGTGTCTGAAGTCTGCAGTGTAAAGGGTGAAGAGAAAGGGCGCGAGGACAGTGCCCTGGGGCGCCCCCACACTGCAGGTCCGAGTGTCAGACACACAGTTCCGGGCTCTCACAAACTGGGGTCGGTCTGTGAGGTAGTCCAGGATCCACTCTGCCAGGTCGTACTCCACACCAGCCGTCTCCAGCTTGTCCCTCAGGAGCAGCGGCTGGATGGTGTTGAAGGCGCTGGAAAGATCGAAGAACAGAATCCTCACAGAGCTGCCAGGCTTTTCCAGGTGAGAGAGAGAGCGGTGCAGCAGGGAGATGACGGCGTCCTCCACTCCGATGCCAGACCGATATGCAAACTGCAGCGGGTCCATGGCTGAGCTCACGGTGGAGCGGAGGTGGTCCAGGACTAGCCGCTCCAGTGTCTTCATCAGGTGGGACGTGAGAGCCACTGGCCTGAAGCTGTTGAGGTCTTTGGGGCGCGGTGTCTTAGGCACAGGTACCAGACAGGAGGTCTTCCAGACCTGTGGTACCACCCTCAGCTTCAGGCTCATGTTGAAGACATGCTCCATAACTCCACACAGTTCATCTGCGCAGGACTTAAGGAGCCTGGGGCTGATGCCATCAGGTCCTGCTGCCTTCCTCACTTTAATATATATATATATATATATATATATATATATATATATATATATATATATATATATATATATATATATATATATATATATATAACCCTTGCTGTGTCCTACAGGCGGTGGCTGCCATCCTGCTGTGCTGCTGTTTGGTGGAGCTCCTCTACATTTACACACTAAAAGAAGAGATGCATCATAACCTGGTGTTTCTGCTGGGCCCGCTGCTCCACATCATCTCACTGGTAATCTTTAATCAGACCCTCAACTAGGCCCTCAACCTGGCCCTCAACCTGGCCCTCAACCTGGCCCTCAACCAGGCCCTCAACCAGGCCCTCAACCAGGCCCTCTACCAGGCCCTCAACCAGGCCCTCAACCAGGCCCTCAACCAGGCCCTCTACCAGGCCCTCAACTAGGCCCTCAACCTGGCCCTCAACCAGGCCCTCTACCAGCCTGCTCTCCAGTCTGTAGTGTGGTGCTGTTTTAATTGGCAGACGTAATAAAAAGATGCACTGAATGGCAAATGTGATGATTGACAGGTGGTGTGATTTGCATTTTGTGATATGTTGCGTTTATGTGATATCACAACGTTCTAGAATCTCTAAAGTTTAACATTAGACCCCCCCTAATGTCTAATGTTTAGTCTAAAGAATAAATGAAGAATAAAGTCTAAAAAATAAAGTTTAAAGTCTAAGATGTACAACTACAGTAGGCCGCGGTAATGTAGCACTTGGATTCACATGCAATGGTATTTATTTATTTATTTTTATCTTTATTATTTTCCCCCTCCATCCCTTGTTGGGAAATGGGAGGTTTTGTCTATAAGAGATCTTCTATTAAGAGTGTTTTTCAAACTTCCTATAAGTGATCTGTTCTTTTCCTCTGTATCTACCTGCGTTGCAACAATGAAATTTCCCCATGTGGGACAATAAAGGATTATCTTATCTTATCTGATACCAACCGCCATAAAACACCAAAGAGAATATTTCCATTTCCATCTCCACTTTAAAGTCATATTTATTGACCTGATTTATGGTTCATATATCTGTATTTACTAGTCTATTTGGTCTATCTGCATGAAACAAAAATTGGTATAAGTGAATCTATTTTTTCACAACAGCCTCAGTAAGTGGTGCCATTATTCCACTCCAAAGACGTGATTCTTGTCAATTAAAGAGCTCTAAGACCTAAGAGTAATATGACAAGTTTGTGGAACAATCTTCATGACAATACTACATTTTAGAACATTAATGCATCCTATGGGGCTGGAATCACAGGGCCCTCATGATTCCATACAAGACATTTCCGCTCGACACAATAGCCCATTGTGCAGCAGCAGAGCAGGAGCCTGGGGAGAGGGTCAGAACACTCACTGGTCAGATGGTCAGTCGGCACTAAGGCCACTGCAAAGTCCAGGAAGAACCTGGCGCACCTACTGATCAAGAGCCCGTTTTAATCACTATACATCATAGGTGTCAAACTCTGGCCCGCCGAACATTTCAAATTTATATTTAAATCGATTCATAGAACCCTAGTTACATCCTCAACCGTTTTTATCGCTAAAACTACGCGTCACACAATGCCGCCGGTGGCCGCTCCTCCCCCACGGGGCCCTGCAGCACTGCTGCGTGAGCTGCCCCTCCCCTACAGGGCTCTGCTGCACTGCTGCGTGAGCTGCCCCTCCCCCACAGGGCTCTGCTGCACTGCTGCGTGAGCTGCCCCTCCCCCACAGGGCTCTGCTGCACTGCTGCGTGAGCTGCCCCTCCCCCACGGGGCTCTGCTGCACTGCTGCGTGAGCTGCCCCTCCCCCACGGGGCTCTGCTGCACTGCTGCGTGAGCTGCCCCTCCCCCACAGGGCTCTGCTGCACTGCTGTGTGAGCTGCCGAGGGAGAAGTGCACTTTAAGCACTTTTGAGCAGAAGTTTAGTGGTGTGTCAGTTCAGGCGAACAGAGAACTACACAGACGTGGACATGTTAGTTAGTAAATTTAAAAGTTTTTTTAGATCTTGAGAAGTTTATTTTGTTATAAAGTCAAATGTTTATCTCTGTGTAGAACTGTAGCTCAACTCTGAAGTTGTAATGCACATAAACTGAAGCACAGTATTGGTGAAATTACACTTGTTTTTCTAAATACATAATAATTCAGCAAACGTTTTGTAATTTTTTTTTATCGATCCAGTGATTGCTTCAAAACAGCGTAGGCTAAATAAAGCTATTTATTTCTTATATTTTTAATAGTTTTATGTTTTACGTTATGTTCGGCCTGCGACCCAGCCTGAGCGTTGAAATTCGGCCCGCGGCCCAAATGAGTTTGACACCCCTGCTATACATACATAAGGTGGAGTCAATGAGAGCGTCGTCGTAAAAGTACATATGCTCAGCACAGACGTGTGCAGAGGCAGACAGCGCGTTGACGTCTAGGGACAGTTAAGCATGGGAAAGAATCAATCTAAAAGCAATTTGCCCATCCCGGAGGTGCCTGTCACGCTGACAATGTCAAATAAATATGGGAAAGAGTGTCTGGAGCATCTGTCAGTGTGGTCCAATGGATTTGGTTTCCCATCTGGCGGATCACTAAGCACGGACAAAATGTATGATTCATGCAAAATTGTGAAATGAATGAATAGGCCCCTCCTTGAACCGACACCTTAACGTAGTGGAGGGATTTAAGCGCCCGAATGATCCCAGGAGCTATGTTTCGGGGGCCCTGGTAGAGTCTCCCAAGGCAAACAAGTCCTAGGTGACGGGTCAGACCAAGAGCGGTTCAAAAGCCCCTTATGATGACAACAAAAACAAGGCCAGTTATGTCGCCCGGATTGGCGTTACCGGGGTCCCATCCTGGAGCCAGGCCTGGGGTGGGTGCTCGACGGCCACAGGGCCCGGCCGGGCACATCCCAAACGAGCGACGTGGGGCCATCCTCCCGTGGGCCCACCACCCGCAGGAGGATCCATAGGGGGCCGGTGCAGTGTGATTTGGGCGGCAGTCGACGGCAGGGGCCTCGACGACCAGATCTCCGGACGCAGAGACTAACTCTGGGGACATGGAATGTCACCTCGCTGGGGGGAAAGAGCCTGAGCTTGTGCGGGAGGTTGAGCGGTATTGACTAGATATAGTCGGCCTCACCTCCACACACAGTTTGAGCTCATCTCCTCGAGAGGGGCTGGACGCTCCGCTTCATCAGAATCAGCTCCTCTAAATCCGAGGCCATGGTTCTCAACAGGAAAAAAGTGGCTTGCCCTCTTCAGGTGGGTGGGGAGTCCTTGCTCCAAGTGGAGGAGTTCAAGTATCTCGGGGTCTTGTTCACGATTGAGGGAAGGATGGAGCGTGAGATTGACAGGTGGATCGGTGCAGCGGCTGCAGTGATGCAGTCGCATCGGACCGCTGTGGTGAAGAAGGAGCTGAGCCGAAAGGCAAAGCTCTCGATTTACCGGTCACTCTACGTTCTGACCTCACCTATGGTCATGAGCAGTGCGTAATGACCGAAAGGACAAGATTGCAGAAACAAGTGGCCGAAATGAGTTTCCTCCGCTGGGTGGCTGGGTGCTCCCTGAGAGATAAGGCGAGGACCTCAGTCACAGGAAGGGAACTCGGAGTAGAGCCGCTGCTCCTCCACGTCGAGAGGAGCCAGCTGAGGTGGCGCGGGCATCTGTTCCGGAGCCTCCTGGGCGCCTCCCTGGGGAGGTGTTTCAGGCATGTCCCACCGGGAGGAGGCCCCGGGGAAGACCCAGGACACGCTGGAGAGACTATGTCTCTCGGCTGGCCTGGGAACGCCTCAGGATCCCCCCGGAGGAGTCAGGTGAAATGTATGGGCAGAAGGAAGTCTGGGAGTCCCTGTTTAGACTGCTGCCCCCGCGACCCCGGATAAGCGGAAGAAGATGGATGGATGGATGGATGAATGAATAGAAATGACTGTTTTGTGATTTCTGTCATGTCTTTGTGATTTTAAATACACATATAAATTGTTTCCTGTTGTGTGAAGCACAACTGTGTTTGACAGGTGCGGTGTCTGACAGGTGCTGTGTCTGACAGGTGCTGTGTCTGACAGGTGCTGTGTCTGACAGGTGCTGTGTTTGACAGGTGCTGGCGGTGTGTGTGATCCAGGTGGAGCGTCTGAAGGGTGTGGGCTCCTCCCTCCTGCTCTTCTTCTTCTGGCTCCTAACAGTTCTTTGCTCTATGGGGCCCCTGAAGGTGGCTGTGGAGCAGGTGCTCACACAGGTCAGTCTCATGTCCCACTCACACAGCACTTTGCACATGATCATATGTGTGTCCCTGGTGAGGGTAAAGGATTTAGGGTTATATGTGAACAAATCAGAACATTTCCAGTACCAAATCTTGGTTTCCTTGGTTACACTATGTTGTATTCATGTGGAGGAAAAACAGGAAAACAACTCAGGAACTCAAGTCAAACGTTGCTGCATGAATTCCACACTTGACATCATCAAGTTAAACAACAGGTTTCTGGCTCTGTTGTTGCTAAAATGTTACACTGAAGTTGACACGAACAATCTCTGAGGTCTCGCAACACTTATGATGTTGGACAAACATGAACTGTCCTTGAGTTTCTCTTCTGATGAAGATCAGCGTGTATGTGTTTCAGGACAAACATGAACTGTCCTTGAGTTTCTCTTCTGATGAAGATCAGCGTGTATGTGTTTCAGGACAAACATGAACTGTCCTTGAGTTTCTCTTCTGATGAAGATCAGCGTGTATGTGTTTCAGGACAAACATGAACTGTCCTTGAGTTTCTCTTCTGATGAAGATCAGCGTGTATGTGTTTCAGGACAAACATGAACTGTCCTTGAGTTTCTCTTCTGATGAAGATCAGCGTGTATGTGTTTCAGGACAAACATGAACTGTCCTTGAGTTTCTCTTCTGATGAAGATCAGCGTGTATGTGTTTCAGGACAAACATAAACTGTCCTTGAGTTTCTCTTCTGATGAAGATCAGCGTGTATGTGTTTCAGGACAAACATGAACTGTCCTTGAGTTTCTCTTCTGATGAAGATCAGCGTGTATGTGTTTCAGGACAAACATAAACTGTCCTTGAGTTTCTCTTCTGATGAAGATCAGCGTGTATGTGTTTCAGGACAAACATGAACTGTCCTTGAGTTTCTCTTCTGATGAAGATCAGCGTGTATGTGTTTCAGGACAAGTTACAGTTTGCCAGCGTTTTGTTTTTAGCCTGAGGTTCAAGCCTTGTGCAGTGCAGCGATGTTTGTTTAGCTCTGCTTTTCTGGAGGCTCATGACCCTCATGACCCTCATGACCCTCATGACCCTGATGACTTGAGACTTACTTGTGACTTGCACATAGGTGACTTACTCCCCCTCTGATCATGTGACTAGCAGCAAACTGTCACTTTCAGATCA
>NW_027316056.1:1430117-1497617 GCF_026437365.1 Eucyclogobius newberryi
AAGCAGGTCTAAACCAGGACTAAACCAGGTCTAAACCAGGTCTAAACCAGGACTAAAGCAGGTCTAAACCAGGACTAAACCAGGTCTAAACCAGGTCTAAAACAGGACTAAACCAGGACTAAACCAGGTCTAAACCAGGTCTAAAACAGGACTAAACCAGGACTAAAGCAGGTCTAAACCAGGTCTAAAACAGGACTAAACCAGGTCTAAACCAGGTCTAAACCAGGTCTAAACTTGATCAACATGAAGTGTGCCCCTCATTTTGCTTCACAACAACTATATTACTGACAATGAAAAACTTGAAATACTAAAACTCTTCAAAACTCTTCAAAAACAGCACTGATTCCTCTCGTTCCTTCTTCCTCTTTGACTATTTGTCATGTGACTAATGTTTACGTTCATGTGGGTCCTGAACATCCGGGTTAGCACAAGCTAACGTTTTTTTCAGTTCCTTTTAATCACAAAAGACGACAAAGTTATTATAATAAATGCAACGCGCGCATATTTTTCCGCATATTTTTAATGGAATTGAAATGATCATAACTTTGGTTTTATTTGGTGGATTTACATGAAACAATCACCCAGACGTAGCTTCGGTCAGTTTTCATGCTGCGCGGTCCTAAAGCCGGCCATGTTTGCACACGCGCCGACCCCGAAGGGTTAATATTGTTGTCTATTTTTTGTTAACTGAGCTGTATATTATCATAAGGCGCTGGTACAGCTGGCAGCCCGGTGTAAACGCTCTCTCTTCTTTCTCACACTTATTGTGCTTTATCTCCTATATTTTGTAAATATAGTTAGTATATTTTTTCTATTTTACTGTACGATAGGGACACACGCTGGAATAGTTTTTTAATTCAACTGTTTTTGACTTTTTTCGGCTGGATTTGAGCGTTTTTCGTTGCGTTCGTTGTGTTGTTGTGACGTGAGCTAGCTCCGAGCGAGCCCACCAGCCCCCCCCCCCCGCGCCCTCCGGCCGCGCTAAAGTACGGCGTGTCGTCGGTACACGTTGATATACACGTTTATATGAAAGAGGAACTTCACGAACGATCGGGACACGCACTGGAATCGCTTTAAATTAACTTGTTTTGACTTTATTCGGCTGGATTGTGTGTTTTCGTCGTGTCGTTGCGATGTGTCTTGGCTCTGAGTCCCCCGGCTCCGGCCCCGCCCCCCGGCTCCGGCCCCGCCCCCCGCCCGGCGCCGTACCGCGTTTACACAAAGGAGGAACTCATGAAACTGCGGAGAACTGTCGTCTTACCCGGAGATCGTCACGTTATCCCGGCGCAATACTGACCTAACCTAATACTGATGTGCAATTCTGTCATATGTGCAATTACTGTGAAATTCATGTGCAATTCATGTGCAATTACTGTGAAATTCATGTGCAATCTATGTGCTGTCGTGACACATAAATTATTCATGTGCAATTACTGTCGGGATCACATGCAATGGTATTTATTTATTTATTTGTCTATGGGAGTTTTTATTTATTTATAGGAGATCTTCTACTGAAAGTGTTTTTCAGACTTCCTATAAGTGATCTGTTCTTCTGTATCTACCTCTGTATCTACCTGCGTTGCACCAATGAAATTTCCCCATGTGGGACAATAAAGGAATATCTTATATTAAACTCGTATTATGTTGAAATGAATGATTATGTGCACAATCTGGACTTGAAACATCCTCACTGGACAAGCCAAATCATAAAAATGCCAAATACGGTACAAGCCTCCATTGCTGCTTGGGCGATGATCGTTCAGCAGGGAAGACGGTGGTGGAGGAGTGTAGTGGTCTGGGGATGTAGTATACCCTTTTTTTAGAGGGATTTTGTACCGGGGCAAGGCTGGAATACATTTGGGGGCAATTCATGTTGTTGTTCTTTTTTCTTTCATGTTTCTGAGGTTCTTGTTTATGCGTGTTGTGTTGGACCAGAGAAGTTTGTAGAATTGGTAAACTGATCAAATCAAAAGTGTTACGTGTAGCATCCTTAAACATTAAAAATGGGCTGCAAAGTTAATTGTAAGAGCTTTCAAGCCGTCGTCGGCCGTTAGTATCCAGGTCTTAATATATTCATATACTATTGATTAAAAATTAAACTATTTTTGAAAAGAATTATGCTCTTTTGCTGCTGCCGTCTTTTTGCCTTCACCTAACCCGGAAATGTGTCGTCACTCCGAGATATTGTCTAGCCAACACGGAGGATATTTACGCTGAAGTGGACAGCGATAGCGACCAAAATACAAGTGAATCCTCGTCAATTGAGAGGATTTCAACAGATGACGAACAGCATCCAGTTGAAGAACAGGTCCAGCAGCTGCTGCCTCATATGTTTGAGCCTGACTCCTCGTCGGACGATGAAAATGGAGCGGATGAGAATGATGAGGAGATGAGAATGCGATGGAGACTGGACATCGACAGACTTTCTGAATGGTGCGTGTTAAACTGGAATATTTCCCATGAAATTATGTGACATACAATGATGACGAGGTTCCTTACTGTATTCATTTGAAACTGCAATATACTAGTCAAACGGTTCCACCCCACAAGTCCAAAGGTTCACAAGTCCAAAGGTTCACAAGTCCAAAGGTTCACAAGTCCAAAGGTTCACAAGTCCGATCGTCACATTTTCTAAAGTGCCCGTGCGTGCTGCTGCTCACCGATGTGGATGATGGAGTCCACGCTAGTCGTGGTGTTGCACCACAACATCCATAGCGCGGAGAACATCAGAATCAGCGTTTCCATCTCGGGTCGGAGCCGCATACGGCGGCTACGAAAGCACAGACAACTGCCTTGATGTGAAAATATCTTGCAACTTACTTTTTTCAAATATCCAAGTCGATATTTCACGAGGTTTAGGAAACTGTCTTCCGTGAAATGTCGGTAGCATAACATTGGACCAGACTTGCCATACATTGCCAATTTGGGATTCCAAAACATTCTCTTAGTACGGACAAATCGTGTCCACAGACGACCCTTCCGTTTGGGCCACTCAAAGAGCCTGCTTCCCTCTTGAGAGCAGTGCATTGCTACACATCTCCGTTTCATTGCAGATAACAGCAAGATTTGTCATATAAAATGTAAAATTCCGCTCGGTTTAGCACATGTCTGACGAGAACAATGAAGGTCCGGCTATAGCAAACTCCCGGGGTGACCTCACTAATTTTGGGACCGCTGTTGAAGCCTTCGGTTACCAAGGCGGTTGCTATGGCGCACTCGTGAAAGAGCCCCCGAGATACTTGAACTCCTCCACTTGGGGCAAGGACTCCCCACCCACCTGGAGAGGGCAAGCCACCTTCTTCCGGTTAAGAGCCATGCCTCGGATTTGGAAATGCTGATCGTCATCCCAGTTGCTTCACACTCGGCTGCAAACCGTCCCAGTGCAAGTTGCAGGTTAGGGTTTGATGGAGCCATCAAGACAACATCATCTACACTCACACTGACATCACTTCCGGGTGAGTGTATTCTATTTTGAGAGTTGTTTGTTTACTACTTTTATTGTTAATCCACAAACTGTTTTTGCTTCTTATACACCAGAAATTGTTATTGCTCCATAAACAACCCTCATACAGCTCACTTTCCTTCAGTATTTAATGGATTAAACCCCCTTGTTCTCCAGCCTCAGTCTGAGCTTGCCTATCCACTAGCATCATGGTTGAATCTTCATCCACCTGCTCAAGTTGTCATATGTCGAGTCAGAATCCTTCACTGACGACTTGTGCTTGAAGATCAGTGTAGCGGCAGCTTTGGTGGCCAGGGTTACGAAGTTAGAAGCGCCGATCCGTTGTTTGGAGGAGTTAAAGTCTAGCTACAGCCAGTTTGTAAACCAGGTTTACCGGGCCGTGGAACAGGGTGCTGCGTTAGCATTAGCAGTGCTAGCAAGGCTATAACTAGCCCCTCTGTGCATCCTGTGCAGCCGGGACTAGGCCATAAACAAAATAGGGAAAAATTTGTAACAGTTTGGAGGGATTGATGTGCTAATCTCCACACTGTAGTTATTTTTTAAGTTTCCAAGATAGTAATTTAGAAAGTTTTGATCCTTTCTCATAATATTTCCTGTGAAGTAAGTTCACTAATCTCTCCTCTTCTATTTTTAATTTCTTTAAGCATTTTAGGACACCCCTTTTTGGCATGGTTTCCCTCAGACATTTTACATTTTTCTTGCAGATCATTTAGCTTTTTCTCCATTTGTTTCTTTTTTTCAGAGGCTATGGCTATAATTTATCCTCTAAAGAAGCATCCCAGAGGATGGGCGGAGACATTTCCCCAGTATCATTTTCCTCCAGATAAGTCTTAATGTTGTTGGACATTTTTTCCTTCAACAAAGGTTCATTAAGCAGGCATTGAACATCCACAGTGTTGTTTTTTCATCTTTCCTTCAAGTCTACAGTAATGTAGATAGGAGCCTGGTCACTTAGGTCTATCCATCCATCTTCTTCTGCTTATCCGGGGCCGGGTCGCGGGGGCAGCAGTCTAAGCAGGGACTCTCTGTCAATTGTGCCTATATCTGCCTTATTGGTTTTAGATCTGTCTTTGTTGATGATTTATTGGCGTGCGTCAGGGTTCATCTCCTTCCAGATGTCAATCAGTCCTATATTCTTCATTCATTTATGGAACTTCTTGTTTATTGTACCTCCAGTGCCTTTCGAATTTGACTCGTCCAAAATAGGTTGGACGCAAAAATTCCAATTGCCGCCACAGATTAGGGTTCCCTCAGAGTGGTTTCAATCAGGTCTATTATTATCTGTATAGAAGGTGATATCACTCCCTGGTGGAGCCTACACATTCAGCAGAGTAAAAACCTTTTCCATCAATATATCCTTTAATCAATACATATCTGCCCTCTTTTTCATTACACTCAAAACTCTGTTCAAAGCTACTCGGTTTGAAATCAGTATTGAAACTCTTCTGTAATAGTATAGTTTTACGATAGTATAATCATATTGATTTTGCCATTGATAGATTCTGAATGCTTTTAGACTCTCTGGTGGAACACGACGAATGAACATAAGAACAACAGAACCAGGAATCAGAAAATAAAAAAGGGTAAATGTTGAAAACATGCACCAAACCCAAAATCTGATCATACAAATGATCAAAAAGTGGAGAGAAATCCATTCCAAGTGAAGGGCCTCCAAAAGCTCCCAGCTCCTCCTGGCTCCAATCCTTTGAAGGATTGTCTGTCTGAACCTGTCTGAACTCAGATACCCCATGCTGGTGGCTCCAACTCTTGTCACTGTTCGGTTCTCTGTGTTTTGCATCTTCTTGAGGAGCACCTCTGCCTCTCCTGGTGTTATGAGCATGTTTTACCGTTGTATATCACCAGAAAGGTTGCCGGGAATGAGAGACCATGTCTCTTCCTGAGCTCCTTAGAGATGTCGTGGAAATTTCCTCGTTGTTGACAGACCTCGTATGGGATATCTGGGGCAAAAAAGACACGTTTCCCTTTGTACTGGAGGTCTCCTTTAACATTTGTTGCCTTCAAGACACGTTCCTTCACACGATTGTTAAGAAACCTCATTAACAGACCTCGTGGTTTATCAGAAGCTGGTTTTGGTTTGCCCAGCTGATGTGCTCTTTTGATTGTGATCGGAGGGACTTCAACTCTTGAACCTTCAAGGAGCTCAGGAATAATCTTCTCCCAGAAACTTTCTGTATCGTCTCCCTCCTCTCCCTCCGTGACCCCCACAAGCCTAAGGTCAGATCTATGTGATCTGGACAACAAATCCAGGATCTTATTTTTAACATTATTGTTCTCCATCTGCAGTCATTACCTTGACCTGCAGCACCTCCATCTTGGCCCTCATAGTTTGCAGCTCATCTGATTGCTGAAATATGCTTAGTCCATGCATGCTCCATCCGTTTGTGTGTCCCGTTTGCCACAATAAACAGATGAACAAACCCTCCAGCTCAGCTGCCGTTAGAACTCATTTCCTCATCCAAGTGTAATGAGTTTGCATTATTCTTTAATGAAAAAGTTCAGGGCATTAAAAATATTATTAATTCCACAATGTAAAAAAATTACCCTAAAACCACCAAGACACTTAGAGCTAACTCACTTTGCACCTGTAACTGACAAAACTGTCCATGAGATCATCACCAGTCTGAGTTCATCTACATGCTGCCTCCATGTGTGACCTCCAGATTTCTAAAGTCTGTACTGAACAGTTTGTTAGCATCACTCACATAGTTAACATGTCGCTTCAATCTGGAACATTCCCAATGTCTTTGAAAACTGCGGTCATAAAGCCTCTCCTAAAGAAGAGCAGTCTTGATGATGCAGGACTGAGTCATGACCGGCTCATCTCTAATCTGACATTTTGGGACAAAGTCCTTGAAAAGGTCAAAGCTCACATATTTCCTCTTAATAAACAACTCATTTGATGTTTTTCAGTCAGGTTTTAGGCCTCAGCACAGCACTGAGACTGCTCTTGTCAAGGTGACAAATGACATTCGCCTGAACATTGACACGGGCAAAGCCTCAGTCTTAATTCTGTTAGATCTGAGTGCTGCTTTCGACACTGTCGATCATGGGATCCTCTTACAGAGACTAGAGGACTGGGTGGGCATCACTGGCACTGCCCTAAACTGGTTAAGGTCCTATCTGGAAGACAGGAAATACTTTGTTGAAATTGGTAACTGTGTCTCAGACCACATGACCCTGACCTGTGGAGTGCCCCAAGGGTCAGTCCTGGGTCCCCTTCTGTTCACCCTCTACACGCTGCCGTTAGGTCAGTTGATACGCAGTGAAAATGTGTCCTATCAAAATTATGCAGACAAGTCAGATCTATGTTTCACTGTCGGCAGGTGAATATGGACCAGTGGATTCACTCTGTCACTGCATCCAACAGATCAGTGTGTGGACCGGCCTCCTGCTGGTGCCAGAGTCAGGACTAAACATGGACCGGCCTCCTGCTGGTGCCAGAGTCAGGACTAAACATGGACCGGCCTCCTGCTGGGGCCAGAGTCAGGACTAAACATGGACCGGCCTCCTGCTGGGGCCAGAGTCAGGACTAAACATGGACTGGCCTCCTGCTGGTGCCAGAGTCAGGACTTAACATGGACCGGCCTCCTGCTGGTGCCAGAGTCAGGACTAAACATGGACCGGCCTCCTGCTGGTGCCAGAGTCAGGACTAAACATGGACCGGCCTCCTGCTGGTGCCAGAGTCAGGACTAAACATGGACCGGCCTCCTGCTGGTGCCAGAGTCAGGACTAAACATGGACCAGCCTCCTGCTGGTGCCAGAGTCAGAACTAAACATGGACCGGCCTCCTGCTGGTGCCAGAGTCAGGACTAAACATGGACCAGCCTCCTGCTGGTGCCAGAGTCAGGACTAAACATGGACCGGCCTCCTGCTGGTGCCAGAGTCAGGACTAAACATGGACCGGCCTCCTGCTGGTGCCAGAGTCATGGACCGGCCTCCTGCTGGTGCCAGAGTCAGGACTAAACATGGGGAATCTGCGTGTCAGTTTTATGCAGCTAAAACCTGGAACATGGAATCTGGAGTCTCACAGTTTTGTGATTTATTTCATGTTTCCTGCATTTTCCCTCTTGTGTGAATTGCCTTGTGTATGAATTACGCTCTACAAATAAACTTGCCTATGTTATGTTTGTTCTTCGGCCGATATGTTGTGTCTTTATGGTTTGTGTTTTCTCCTCTAGAGCTTCTCGTCTGATCCAGTCCGCTTCATCCTACTCTTCTTGGTTGGGCTGCTGCAGGTTCTTCAGTTGCTCCTCACCTGCTTCTCAGATCACCTTCCCAGCTACAAAACTCACCCCACTCCAGTGAGTTTGACAGATACAAATGGAAATAGCATCATGAAATGATCAAACTGTAATGCTTGTTTGTTTGTTTGTCGTAGAGGAGATGTCCTGAAGAGGAGGCCTCGTTTCTTTCACGGTGCTTTTTCTTCTGGTTTAGCAGGTAACTTGAACTGCTGTTACAGGGAGAGAATGCATGTTCCCCCACGTTTAAGATGCAAGTCACTTTTTCAAGACAAATGCTTTTATTGCTCATGAATCCCTTGCATTTAGATGTGTGCTCGCCGCTCCACAGATCTGACCAGAAACTTGGACTGGTTATGTACTTAAGATAAAAAAAGAAACGTGTAAAACATACTCTTTGGGAATAAGGAAGGGCATGTTTAGATATATTAAGCATATTTAATGAAGCTTTCTTAAACACAAATGTGTACTTAAGGTCCCATGGGTTCCCAGAGGGTCGGAATGGGGCGGGGCAGGTGCGTTTATAAGATGCTGAGCGCGTATTGCATGTCCGCTCTCCACATTTATCTCTGCATCACTCCATCCTTCAATATTAGTCAGATTGTAATAACAAATAATGAGTAGAAAAGTTTTGACTCTCATCCAAGAGTTATTCTCAATCTGCAGACGGCAGAGTTAAAGCTCCAAACACCAGGGATCACTGCTCTCACCAACAGAAAGCAGGGTTCAGATGAAGGATTTTCTCTTGTGCATCAGCAGCTGCTAAACAATCCGTTAATTTTTTCAAATTTGTAAAGCAATTTGATAACTTGCATAGCAAAACACGAAAATTACTGATAATCAATATTTTCCTTTGATGTAACAAGATTATTTATTTCAAATTCAAATGTATTTGTAAATATTCTATTTAAAAATTAAAAAAATAACAAATTCTTATACACTCAATTTTTTTCTAAATAAAACAGAAAACTTTTTTTTTGTTGAACAAATTAATTCAGTTAAGTTAAGTCATTAAGTCAGATGGCCTAATTTACAACTTTCTTCCACATCATCATCATGATCATCATCAGATGACTATTTGCATGAATCTTTACACTCACAAGTTACATATCACCACCAGAGTCGTCATGACGATAAGCTGTTTGTATCAGAATGACTTCTCTTACGACTCTGGATTTTTCCAGACACAACAAGTCTTGTTTTTGTCCTGGACATGAGTGAGTTTGACCCCTTTGAATTCGACATCCTCGGGGTTCTCGGGAGAAAACGGGGGAGCGCGCTGAGGCGACGAGGGGCTTTGACGAGCGCCGTGTCTCGCTAATCACACGACAATAACTATGTGTAACACATAGTTACTGTGTTACACAGTTATGTGTGACAGTTATATTGTAACACAGTTGTGTGACACACCGTTATTGTGTAACATAGTTGTGTGTGACACACAGTTATTGTGTAAGTTACACAATAACTGTGTGTCACATTTGAGAGAAATTGCGTCACATTTTGCGATGCCGTTCAGGGTTCAGATGAAGGATTTTCACTTGTGCAGCAGCTGCTAAACAATCTGTTAATTTTTCCAAATTTGTATTGCAATTTCATAATTGCATAGCAAAACACAAAAGTGACTAACAATCAATATTTTCCATTGATGTAACAAGATCATTTGTAAACATTCTATTAAAGAAAACTCTCAACAAATTAACTTTTAAACACTTTTTTTTAAAATTCTTTAAATAAAACTTGCAAATAAAATTAGTTGTTGAACAAGTTAATCAACACAAAGTCCGATGGCCTTATTTACAACTTTCTTCCACATCATCATCATCAGATGACTATTTGCAGGAGTCTCATTTACATTTCAATTGTCATTACACTCGGAAAAATAAAGGTTGCCGTGGCGTCCATCATGGTGTATTTTGTGTGTTATTCAAATTGTACCGCTCTATTTGACGTTCCATTCCATTTTTAGTTTTGCTACTTGATGACGGTCCCTAAGTACTCTCGTCACCGCTCCGGCTGCACATTTGATGACGGTCCCCAAGCACTCGCCTCAGCTCCAGCTGCACATTCGGATCAGTGTAATTCGCTGCGCCCCAAAATACACATCTGATTAAAAACGAGGTTGTGTCACTGCAGTGTAAATATGAATATTTTGGATGTGAATGATCTGCAAAGACTGTTGCGTTAAGGAGCTGTTGACCTCGGAAGTCTGAATCTGTGACGCTAACTTTACCGCACGTGGCTCCTCCCACTTTCAGACTCGTGGTCTGAGACAGCAGCGGGACTCGTCATGTCCACACATCCTACATGTGTCATGACGTTATTGACGCTCGATTGACAAGTGATCAGTACTTTTAGGCGCTTTGGTTACACAATTGAACACATTTTTGTATCGCAAAAGCTGCGATACAAACACCTTTTTCTGATGAATTCATCGCATTTGAGAGAAATTGCGTCGCATTTTTCTGAGCCTGTAAAGCTTTACAAACAAGTTTCTTATTTGAAGTGACACAAAATGTGAATTAATTCACAGCTTCTCTAACTGTTTACAAAGAAAGTCTGTGACTTTAATTAGTCCTTCATTATATTCTAACAGGATTATTTGAACTGGTGAAGTTGCTGTTTTGGGTACAATTTGTTGAAATTAAGAATAAAACGTGTTCTTTTAAGCAGGAACACCCTATCTGTTATTTGTTTATTACTATGAACTTTAACGTTTATTAAAAAAACAAATTGAATATACTTTTTAAAATGGTTTACAAAATGTAAAGAAATATTAACAGATTACTTGATTAATCAAAGAAAATAATCAATTACTAAACTAATCGATAGCTGCATATGACAAATGATACAGCGGTCTGCATTTCATAACCCGACCCACAATCTTTATGTGTAAATATATCATGTTACAATGTGTTTTTATGTACAATTTATTTTTTCTCTGTAAATTCCGTGTGGTTTATGTTCAGGAGGGCTCTATAGCTCAAGTATAATGTCTGTAGTGCAGGACAGTCCCAAAACATGTGATCAAATCAAATCAAATGGATTTAAAAACAGCCAGAGCTTACAATACAAGATGAAACGATACATATGTGACAACATATACAAAACAACTGACAAACAACAATTGTAGAAACTTACATCGCTCTATCTGGAGGAAAAAAGAAAAAGTGCGTCTTGAGCAGGGATTTAAAGTGCTCACGTTACAATAACTTCAGTTTTGATGTGCAAAGTGTTCCACAAGTGAGGTCCTAGTACATCTCTTCTGGTCTTACGCCTGGTGCTGGGGACTCCAGGAGATGAGGAGAGCAAACAAATAAGAAGGTGCCATGCCATTGAGACATAAGAACCTTAAAATAGATTCTAAAATGTACAGGGAGCCAGTCCGGGATTTAAGGACAGGAGTGATATTGACCCTGCGCTTTTTGCCTGGTCCATGCCAACATAGAAAGAGCTGCAGTAATCGAGTCACGAGGACACAAGAGGAAAGCACGGATGGCACTTCCAAAATGAGGGTGCAGGAACTAGAAAACACACTCACCCCTTTCCTTTTGGCAACTTTAAACCGGGCACAAGAAAACTCAGACCCCTCCTAGATGGAAAGAAGCCATCACCTGATACCAAAAGAAGGACTGATTCTGAATGTGGACTATTGTATTTACATCTCAATAATGTCCAAAAGAATGAAACAAATACTCCCAAACTTAATCTACAATAATCAGACAGGATTCATTACCAAACGACAAACAAGACAACAACACGATCCTTACACATAGTGAATCACACACAAACAAGACAACAACACAATCCTTACACATAGTGAATCATACACAAACAAGACAACAACACAATCCTTACACATAGTGAATCACACACAAACAAGACAACAACACGATCCTTACACATAGTGAATCATACACAAACAAGACAACAACACGATCCTTACACATAGTGAATCACACACAAACAAGACAACAACACAATCCTTACACATAGTGAATCATACACAAACAAGACAACAACACGATCCTTACACATAGTGAATCACACACAAACAAGACAACAACACGATCCTTACACATAGTGAATCACACACAAACAAGACAACAACACGATCCTTACACATAGTGAATCATACACAAACAAGACAACAACACAATCCTTACACATAGTGAATCACACACAAACAAGACAACAACACGATCCTTACACATAGTGAATCACACACAAACAAGACAACAACACGATCCTTACACATAGTGAATCACACACAAACAAGACAACAACACGATCCTTACACATAGTGAATCATACACAAACAAGACAACACGATCCTTACACATAGTGAATCACACACAAACAAGACAACAACACGATCCTTACACATAGTGAATCACACACAAACAAGACAACAACACGATCCTTACACATAGTGAATCATACAAAAACAAGACAACAACACGATCCTTACACATAGTGAATCATACACAAACAAGACAACAACACGATCCTTACACATAGTGAATCATACACAAACAAGACAACAACACAATCCTTACACATAGTGAATCACACACAAACAAGACAACAACACGATCCTTACACATAGTGAATCACACACAAACAAGACAACAACACGATCCTTACACATAGTGAATCACACACAAACAAGACAACAACACGATCCTTACACATAGTGAATCACACACAAACAAGACAACAACACGATCCTTACACATAGTGAATCATACACAAACAAGACAACAACACGATCCTTACACATAGTGAATCACACACAAACAAGACAACAACACGATCCTTACACATAGTGAATCACACACAAACAAGACAACAACACGATCCTTACACATAGTGAATCATACACAAACAAGACAACAACACGATCCTTACACATAGTGAATCATACACAAACAAGACAACAACACGATCCTTACACATAGTGAATCACACACAAACAAGACAACAACACGATCCTTACACATAGTGAATCACACACAAACAAGACAACAACACGATCCTTACACATAGTGAATCATACACAAACAAGACAACAACACGATCCTTACACATAGTGAATCACACACAAACAAGACAACAACACGATCCTTACACATAGTGAATCATACACAAACAAGACAACAACACGATCCTTACACATAGTGAATCACACACAAACAAGACAACAACACGATCCTTACACATAGTGAATCATACACAGAAACAAGACAACATGATCCTTACACATAGTGAATCACACACAAACAAGACAACAACACGATCCTTACACATAGTGAATCACACACAAACAAGACAACAACACGATCCTTACACATAGTGAATCACACACAAACAAGACAACAACACGATCTTTACACATAGTGAATCATACACAAACAAGACAACAACACAATCCCTACACATAGTGAATCACACACAAACAAGACAACAACACGATCCTTACACATAGTGAATCATACACACAAACAAGACAACAACACGATCCTTACACATAGTGAATCACACACAAACAAGACAACAACACGATCCTTACACATAGTGAATCATACACAAACAAGACAACAACACGATCCTTACACATAGTGAATCACACACAAACAAGACAACAACACGATCCTTACACATAGTGAATCATACACAAACAAGACAACAACTTGATCCTTACACATAGTGAATCACACACAAACAAGACAACAACACGATCCTTACACATAGTGAATCATACACAAACAAGACAACATGATCCTTACACATAGTGAATCACACACAAACAAGACAACAACACGATCCTTATACATAGTGAATCATACACAAACAAGACAACAACACGATCCTTACACATAGTGAATCATACACAAACAAGACAACATGATCCTTACACATAGTGAATCACACACAAACAAGACAACAACACGATCCTTATACATAGTGAATCATACACAAACAAGACAACAACACGATCCTTACACATAGTGAATCACACACAAACAAGACAACAACACGATCCTTACACATAGTGAATCATACACAGAAACAAGACAACATGATCCTTACACATAGTGAATCACACACAAACAAGACAACAACACGATCCTTATACATAGTGAATCATACACAAACAAGACAACAACACGATCCTTATACATAGTGAATCATACACAAACAAGACAACAACACGATCCTTACACATAGTGAATCATACACAAACAAGACAACATGATCCTTACACATAGTGAATCATACACAAACAAGACAACAACACGATCCTTACACATAGTGAATCATACACAAACAAGACAACAACACGATCCTTACACATAGTGAATCACACACAAACAAGACAACAACACGATCCTTACACATAGTGAATCATACACAGAAACAAGACAACATGATCCTTACACATAGTGAATCATACACAGAAACAAGACAACACGATCCTTACACATAGTGAATCACACACAAACAAGACAACAACACGATCCTTACACATAGTGAATCATACACACAAACGAGACAACAACACGATCCTTACACATAGTGAATCACACACAAACAAGACAACAACACGATCCTTACACATAGTGAATCACACACAAACAAGACAACAACACGATCCTTACACATAGTGAATCACACACAAACAAGACAACACGATCCTTACACATAGTGAATCACACACAAACAAGACAACAACTTGATCCTTACACATAGTGAATCACACACAAACAAGACAACAACTTGATCCTTACACATAGTGAATCACACACAAACAAGACAACAACTTGATCCTTACACATAGTGAATCACACACAAACAAGACAACAACACGATCCTTATACATAGTGAATCATACACAAACAAGACAACAACACGATCCTTACACATAGTGAATCACACACAAACAAGACAACAACACGATCCTTACACATAGTGAATCATACACAGAAACAAGACAACATGATCCTTACACATAGTGAATCACACACAAACAAGACAACAACACGATCCTTACACATAGTGAATCATACACACAAACAAGACAACAACACGATCCTTACACATAGTGAATCACACACAAACAAGACAACAACACGATCCTTACACATAGTGAATCACACACAAACAAGACAACACGATCCTTACACATAGTGAATCACACACAAACAAGACAACAACTTGATCCTTACACATAGTGAATCACACACAAACAAGACAACAACTTGATCCTTACACATAGTGAATCACACACAAACAAGACAACAACTTGATCCTTACACATAGTGAATCACACACAAACAAGACAACAACACGATCCTTACACATAGTGAATCACACACAAACAAGACAACAACTTGATCCTTACACATAGTGAATCACACACAAACAAGACAACAACTTGATCCTTACACATAGTGAATCACACACAAACAAGACAACAACACGATCCTTACACATAGTGAATCACACACAAACAAGACAACAACACGATCCTTACACATAGTGAATCACACACACAAACAAAACAAAGCCATCATAATTATTTTGGATGCAGAGAACGCTTTTACAGTTGATGGGACGGAACACAAAGTTGCCTGCTATGCAGATGATGTTCATATTCAGCACAACCAGAAATCTCCAAACCCAGAAGTTAGCCCAGTGTCTGGATACAAATTAAATGTACCAAAAACTGGAATCCTCTCTTACTGGCCCCCTCTGACCTTTAAAAAAGATTTACCCATTTAAATGGCGGAATCTCTTAGATGTTTTGCTGTGGTCCTCCACAGAGACCTATCAACTATTCTGGGGAAAAATGATGCCCCTCTTCACTAGCAAGGACCACGCCACAACAATGAAATACGAAAGAATGTTTATTGATGGATCGATGAGAGATCGATGAGAGATCGATGAGAGCTCAATGAGGGAGCTCAATGAGATGAGAGAGATCGATGAGATGAGAGAGAGATCGATGAGATGGCTGGGTAGAGACTCAGGATGGGGGCTCTGTCTCGGGTAATCAGCCCAGCCGATTCAGAACCCCCAAAATGATTTAAATGAAGGAAGTTGATCTGGATCTTGACGTAAGCCTGGCTGAAAATAATGTTACGAGTGGCATGGGGGAAGAGTAGCTGGAAAGCCAAGCACTCTTGAAGAGTAGCTGAATGAAATCGAAAGCAGTCCGTCCGTTACTGAGACGAGGGTTAATTCTGGTACATTTGAATAGTGTTTTAGCGTTTGTGGTCGTCGACGGAAGCAGATGGAGAATAAGATGCAAGAGTGATAGGATTGGACGAGCAGTCGATAGAACTGGATTTATGGTGGAGTCTCCTTGCTCCGGAGTGGAGAGCGAAATGTTAGCATGGATTTAGGAGTTAACGAGCTGCGGGTAGCAAAGAAGTCAATATGAGCGATGAATGAGGGAATTTAGTTGAGCTGAATGAGATTGAGAATGAGAGGAATGAAAGATATGAGGGTAGTAGTATTGAGGAGTAGGAATTGAAGCGATCGTAGAGCGTCGGATTTGGGACGGTGAATCGAGAGTAGGAGTTGGTCAATTACGGTGACTTGAGTATGAGCAATGCAGGAGACGGATTGATAGAGGGGAATAGAGTATTATGAGTTGCGCATAGTAAGATATCCCTTATTGATCTACTAGAGAGGTGTAGAATAAGCCTTCCGACTGATCAAACCCCCAAAATGTCCAGAAGGTATAATTCTGGGATTATGTGAATGCCTGGTAGAGGAGACTAAGCGCCTGAGGACCGTCCAGTGCGCACGGCAGCTGGAATGGGTTGGATGGGGCCGGAGCGCTCCGAGCGGTCTCCAATGCACCAAACGATGCGCGGTGGATGAGGTGCATGTTGAGAGATGTTTCTTCTGAAAAGAAGGAGGGACTCTGTGCGAGAAGAGGGTCAAAGGAGAGACTGTTGAGAACCAGAGGGGCGTATCCCGGTGGCTCTGTGGTAAACGTCCCTGTGCCCGGTGGCTCAGAGAGGCTCTGGGAAATGAATACGTGGATTGGGGCGAGCATGAGGACGCTGCCGTGGGTCGGGGCGAGCGCGTGGGCGCGGCTGCTGGTGTGATTCGTGCTTGGAGTGAACATGTTGCCGGCGGGGCTCTTAGCGAGTGTGTGGCTGCGGGCGGGGCTCTGAGGATGCGGAAAAGCTTGAGTGGGATGTGGGATGAATGGGGAAGGGGTCGAATGGTTTGGATGAATGGGGAAGGGGAGGGGGGGAATAGAGCGGGATGAGTGATGAAGGGAGGGATGAATGGCTGCTCTGGGGCGAGCGAGGCTGCTCTGGGGCGAGCGAGGCTGCTCTGGGGCGAGCGTGGATGCTCTGGGGCGAGCGTGCTGCCGGCGGGTTCTGAGTGAGCTGTAGTTGTAGTTGTAACTGTGAGCTGTAAGTTGTGACATGTGGGTTGGCTGAGGGCTGTAGCTGAGAGTAGTAGCTCAGAGCTGTAACTGTGAGCTGTGACCTGTAGCTGTAAGTTGAGCTATTGAGTTGTGAGTTGAGCTATTGAGCTGTGCGTTGAGCTGAGAGATGCGAGTTGCGTTGAGCTGTGCGTTGAGCTGTGCGTTGAGCTGTGCGTTGAGCTGTGCGTTGAGCTGTGCGTTGAGCTGCGCGTTGAGCTGCGAGCTGCAAGGCAAACATGGTAATATGAGGTAGCATGAAAGGCAAGAGCTGGGAATTTTTTTTGACTTAAGGTAATATGCGAATGAGAAGATGAGAACCTGCCGCAATGCTAGAAACAGAATCTTTGAAGATACCTGTGGCTAACATGTGGCGGCGAAGCCAGACAGCTGAATGTGACATGAAAGTAATTTAGTGGAAGCATGAATTGTGAGCCTACGAGGTGTGAAGGTTGCATGAGAAAAGAAAAGGAAGCTTGAGAGTTCGCGTGAGAAGAGTAGGAACGATGAACAGCATGAACAGAGGGCGAAAGAAAGATTAGCTTAAGCCAGAATGATAGTGGATGGTAAAGAGCCAGCGCAGAGAAGATGGTACGTTGATGGTACATGCAGTAAAATGTAGGTACAGAGGAGGGATAGAGGAAAGCATGTTGAGGGAGTCGAGTGCAGCTGCAGCAAAGGTGATGAGAATTGATGAGAAAGTTTGAGAAAAGAGGGAGCGTTTGAACTCAACATTGTTAAGACAAGCTGGGACATTGCAGAGTCCCTATGAACGTTGTTTATTCTTGCTTTAAATTGAGTTGTACAACCTGGCTCCCGCCAACAGGGGGAGCTGAAAGGTCAAGCTGCGGCCCGTGGAGCAATGGTGAAGTCATCGGCTGCGTGCCTCCGGACGGACGTGGAACCAGGAAGTGAGGCTGACAAAAACAAGGATATTTATTGACGTAGCGTCTGAAAGAAATATCCACCGGCTTCGGCCCGGTGCGCCCGCTGCGGTACTGTCTCTGGTCTCCACCTGAGTGGAGACGCGCGCCTGGGCGCAGCACACGGAGTGCCGCACGGAGCGCTCCGGCCGGCCGTGCCCCGCTCCGGAAGCTCAGATAGCGCCCGGTTAAAATGAGGGTCAGAGAGCGAGAAGGAGCGCGTGGGTCCAGGCCGTTGCTGTGGAGTGGAGGTCGGTGTTCTGTGTGGACGCCCGGAGGTGACATGGAGTGTCCCGGAGGTGGGGTCCGTGAGAGACGCAGGTGCGGAGGAGCTGGTGGTGTTTGGAGGCTGTGGAATCACGCTGGGTGAGTCCTGGGGGAACTGACCGACTGAATGTTTCAGACTGAATTGCTCAGATTAGGAACGGATCAGAATCTGAGGAAATGGCTCATGGTTGGTTTGAATGAACGCGCTGTACTGAGTGTCTCTCTGTCGAGAGAGCAGAGACAACAAGAGATGCTGGGAGATGCCTCTGCATATATAGGCCTTCTGGGTAATAAGAGGCGTGGTTAAAGAGTGGAGGTGTGGTTGCTGAAGTAAGAGGTTGAGGCGTGGTCCTGCTCCCGAATCTAAGTTAGCGATTACATCTCCAACTACACTTTTTATTAAAGTAAAATATGATCTTACCCCTAACTTAGTCTAAGTCAAAGGATTGAAACTATAAAAACACATTTTTTTACCACTTGTTCCCTTTCGGGGTCGCGGGTGATTGGAGCCTATCCCAGTGACTTTGGGCCTTAGGCGGGGTTCACCCTGGACAGTGGCCAACTCGTCGCAGGGACAACACAGAGACATAGACATTACAGAGGGACTTTCACTCTCACATTCACTCACTAGGGCTAATTTCTACTGATAATTAAGGGTAAATGAGAAAGAGAAGGCCACTTTGTTCTGGAGGATGAAAAGTGGATTGAGATCAACAAAGCCTTGCAGACAATTTATGACGTCATCATTCCAACGGATTTCAGGACTCTGTATTTGGGCCTCAGGACTCTGTGTTTGGGCCTCAGGACTCTGTATTTGGGCCTCAGGACTCTATTTGGGCCTCAGGACTCAGGACTCTGTATTTGGGCCTAAGGACTCTGTATTTGGGCCTCAGGACTCTGTATTTGGGCCTCAGGACTCTGTATTTGGACCTCAGGACTCTGTATTTGGACCTCAGGACTCTGTATTTGGGCCTCAGGACTCTGTATTTGGACCTCAGGACTCTGTATTTGGACCTCAGGACTCTGTATTTGGGCCTCAGGACTCTGTATTTGGGCCTCAGGACTCTGTATTTGGACCTCAGGACTCTGTATTTGGGCCTCAGGACTCTGTATTTGGGCCTAAGGACTCTGTATTTGGACCTCAGGACTCTGTATTTGGGCCTCAGGACTCTGTATTTGGGCCTCAGGACTCTGTATTTGGGCCTCAGGACTCCTGCCATGGGCACAACCATCAGATATACCTGGAGCCTCCTCCTGGCTGCAGCAAAAAAGGCCCTCACAAAAAAAAGAATTGACATAAAAATCCACATAGGACTTTACTTTCAGAGTCGAATTCAAAATATCATAACAATATTACATTATGTAAAACAGGACAAAAGTACTAAAACCCAGGCAATGCAAACCCAGTGTTTACCAGAAACCAGGTAAAACCAGAAACCAGAAACGACTAGTGCAAAGCAGACCTAAGACAAGACCAGGGCTAAACCAAGACTAAACAAACCAAATCTACCAGAAAAACATGGATGAACTATAAAGCGGGACTAAAGTAGGTCCTGCTTTATAGTATATACCTGTTTTAGACCAAAGCAGGACTAAAGCAGGACTAAAACAGGACTAAAACAGGTCTAAAGCAGGTCTAAAACAGGACCGAAACAGGACTAAAACAGGTCTAAAATAGGACTAAAACAGGACTAAAACAGGACTAAAACAGGACTAAAACAGGTCTAAAATAGGACTAAAACAGGACTAAAACAGGTCTAAAATAGGACTGAAACAGGACTAAAACAGGACTAAAACAGGTCTAAAATAGGACTAAAACAGGACTAAAACAGGACTTAAACAGGACTAAAACAGGACTAAAACAGGACTAAAACAGGACTGAAACAGGACTAAAACAGGACTAAAACAGGACTAAAACAGGACTGAAACAGGACTAAAACAGGACTAAAACAGGACTAAAACAGGACTAAAACAGGTCTAAAATAGGACTAAAACAGGTCTAAAATAGGACTAAAACAGGACTAAAACAGGTCTAAAATAGGACTAAAACAGGACTAAAACAGGACTAAAACAGGACTAAAGCAGGACTAAAACAGGTCTAAAATAGGACTAAAACAGGACTAAAGCAGGTCTAAAATAGGTGTAAAGCAGGTCTAAAACAGTTCTAAAGCAGGTGTAAAACAGTTTTAAAACAGTTCTAAAGCAGGACTAATCTGCCATTTTGGGGCAAAGTCCTTGAAAATGTTGTTTACAACAGATCACAGATTTCTTCTACAAACAACTAATTTGATGTTTTTCAGTCAGATTTTAGACCTCATCACACTGAGGACTGCTCTTGTCAAGGTGACAAATGACATCCACTTGAGTGAGTGAGGGAAGGAACATGAGATTGCCAGTTGGATCGAGGCAGCGGCTGCAGTGTTGCAGTCGCTGCATCGACTGTTGTGGTGAAGAAGGAGCTGAGTCGAAAGACAAAGCTCTCAATTTAACGGTCAATTTTCGTTCCTACCCTCACCTATGGTCATGAGCTTTGGGTGATGACCGAAAGGACAAGATCGCGGATACAAGCGGTCGAAATGAGTTTGCTTCGCCGGGAGGCTGGGCGCTCCCTTAGAGATAGGGTGAGGAGCTCAGTCACGCGGTAGGAGCTCGGAGTAGAGCCGCTGCTCCTCCACGTCGAGAGGAGCCAGCTGAGGTGGCTCGGACATCTGTTTTGGATGCCTCCTGGGCGCCTCCCTGGGGAGGTTTTTTGGGCATGTCCCACCAGGAAGAGGCCCAGTGGAAGACCCAGGACACGGGGGAGGGACTATGTCTTTCGGCTGGCCTGGGAACGTCTTGGG
Source organism: Eucyclogobius newberryi (assembly GCF_026437365.1). Classification (NCBI taxonomy): domain Eukaryota; kingdom Metazoa; phylum Chordata; class Actinopteri; order Gobiiformes; family Gobiidae; genus Eucyclogobius; species Eucyclogobius newberryi. The sequence goes on from NW_027316056.1 coordinate 1,451,324, forward strand.
ATTCCCCCGGAGGAGTTGGAAGAAGTGTCTGGGGAGAGGACGTTTGGGAGTCCCTGCTTAGACTGCTGCCCCAGCGACGCGGCCCCGAATAAGCGGAAGAAGATAGATGGACATCCACCTGAACATGAGCCAAGCCTCAGTCTTAGCCTCAGCACTACTTGGAGAAGCTCGGCAGCTCTGTGAGGATTCTGTTTTTTGACCTCTGCAGCGCCTTCAACACCATCAGCCGCTGCTCCTGAGGGACAGGCTGGAGACGGCTGGTGTGGACAATGACCTGGCAGAGTGGATCCTGGACTACCTCACAGACCGACGAAAGTTTGCGAAAGCCTGGCACTGTCTGACACTCGGACCTGCAGTGTGGGGGCGCCCCAGGGCACTGTCCTTGTGCCCTTACTCTTCACCCTCTACACTGCAGACTTCAGACACGACACGGACAGCTGTGTCCTGCAGAAGTTCTCTGACGACTCTGCCATCATCGGACTCATCACGGACGATGACGATGATGCAGAGTACAGAGGACTGGAGCAGGACTTTGTGAACCAGTGTCAGCAGAACTACCTCCTCATCAACGCGGGGAAGACCAAAGAGATGGTGGTGGACATCCGTAGACAGCCACCCCACTGCCCCCTCACCAGTGAACATCCAGGGACGAGACATTGAGAGAGTGACTCATACAAGTACCTGGTGTTCATCTGAACCACAAACTGGACTGGACTCATAATACAGACGCACTGTACAGGAAGAGCTTTTGGAGTGAAAGGGCCACTCCTGAAGACCTTCTCTGACTCTGTGGTGGCATCAGCTCCTGTACGGTGTGGTCTGCTGGAGCAGCAGCATCACAGAGAGGGAGAGGAGGAAGTTGGACAAAGTCATCAAGAAGTCCAGCTCCGTCCTGGGCTGTGCTCTGGACTCGGTGCAGGAGGTGGGGGACAGAAGGGTCTCACCCCCTGCAGGACACTGTCCGCTCTGGAGAGCAGCTTCAGTGAGTGACTGATCCACCCTCGCTGTGGGAAGGAGAGGTTTCGCAAGTCTTTCCTTCTGCTGCTGTCACTCTACAACAAACACTGCTGAACATGTGTCATTCAGTTTCATAATTCATGTGCAATACCATGACATGATTTCAATCATCCCTGGTGCAATATTTTCTGTCCATATAACAACTGCAAATAAGAGTGTTTTTATTATCAAGATTATAAGAGTTTTTTTCTAATCTGTGTTGCAACACTGGAATTTTCCCATTGTGGGACAAATAAAGGTTATTTTATCTTAGTCTTAATTCTGTTAGATCTGAGTGCTGCTTTTGACACTGTCGATCATGGGATCCTCTTACAGAGACTAGAGGACTGGGTGGGCATCACTGGCACTGCCCTAAACTGGTTAAGGTCCTATCTGGAAGACAGGAAGTACTTTGTGTCTCAGACCACCTGCCCCTAACCTGTGGGGTGCCCCAAGGGTCAGTCCTGGGACCCCTTCTGTTCACCCTCTACATGCTGCCGTTGGGTCAGTTGATACGCAGTGAAAATGTGTCCTATCACAATGATGCAGACGAGTCAGATCTATGTTTCACTGTCGGCAGGTGAATATGGACCAGTGGATTCACTCTGTCACTGCATCCAACAGATCAGTGTGTGGAGCAAAACAACTTTCTCCAGCTGAACTCAGACAAGAGTGAAATAATCGTTTTTGGCCCACAGAAACAAAGAGAAAGTGTTAGCGGTCACCTCCAGAGTCTCGCTCTAAAACCTACAAACCAAGTTAGAAATCTGGGGGTAATAATGGACTCAGACTTGAACTTTAACAGCCACGTCAAATCAATAAAATCAGCAGCTTTTTACCATCTAAAAACATTGCCAAAATGATAAATATAGTGTCAAAACCAGATTTACAGAGACTTATCCACGCGTTTGTCTCCAGTAGATTAGACTGTAATGGCCGCTCACTGGTCTCTCCAAACGAGCTGTAAAACAGCTGCAGTTCATCCAGAACGCTGCTGCTCGGGTCATGACTAGAACCAGGAAGTACTGTAGCTTTATTTCAGTACAGTGTTTGTCTTCTATACCTCTTTTGATGTGTGTTTGTTTTTTCTGCTGTATTTCAGCCTGGTTTTGAAGGGCTGTCGCTGCCCTCTACAGGCCAGGGACCTGTGGGCTCTGAGGGAACAGGACATATCTGCACAGATCATGCACCATGTGGAGCAGACTTGGGCCCAGAAACACAAGGAGACCAGGTCAGAGGTCTACCTTGTCCATGCTGCACTCGTGTCCTGCTCGAGCTGCCGGTGAAGCCAGTGGTGCGCCCTTGTGGTTATGCGAGCTTACGCACAAAAAATCCAACACTGCTAATGATTTAACCCTGGGGCGATTTGCTATCAGGAAGTAAAAGTACAAACCAGTGACTTCACCAAAATGGGACAACATTTGTAAAAACAAATGAGCAAAATCTGGAATATAATTAGTCTTTCAGTGAAATGGGTCTGACCTGTCTTAGACACGTAAAGCAGCAGACTCATGGACAGAAATCACTCCAGACTGAGGCTGAGCTGTTTGTTTGAGGTAGTTAGAAGCTGGCTAATGCTAGTTTACATATTATTATTGTGTTGCTATGCGCATACACGTTAGCCTACTGCAGACAGTTTTAACGAGCCTGATTTCCAGCTGTCCGGGTGTTATATTTTAGGATCAGACACAATGTCCGTGCTCTTGAAAGCTTTGAGGGCGTGTCCGGTGCAGAGGTCTTGTGGACGAGTAAGAGCAGATAGAAATGTTCATAAAAGTTTGTCTTTTAAGTGTCAGCGACTTGCCGCTGTCAATAAGGATCAAAGCTTAGAACTTTTGAAGTATCAACCCTTTTAAAAAGATTATAAACTTAACAAATCATAATTGGCAAAATTAAATCAAAGATCAATAGTTCCAACTTGTAGGGGCCGCATTACACACCGCTTAATGGACTTAATGTACCTCTGTACAAACTGACACCGTCCCGTCTGGAGACAAGGGGAAAAGACCACACTTGTGGAGGAAGTTCAACACAGAGAGGATCCTCTGAATCTGTGAATGGATTTATGAAACAACTATTAGACATCAAAGAAAACTCAAAACAGACAGCGCACAAGAACCAGGTTTGGCTCTTTATGCCCCGCGCGCTGGAGTTCAGACAGGCCCAAATAATCCAACCTGAACCAAGACCAGCACTATATGTTATTTACTTTATTAGGTTCCAACAACGCCGCCCTGGAGTGGTGCCAGGGACACATACACAGGAAAAGGCGAGCGCAGATGAATGATTGAGCTGACCAGGAGACTCAGATATAGGAAAAGCTCATATTTGATTACATTTAAGTTCAGGATAAATCACAAAATATTTGGATTTTCATTACTAAAAGTCAGTAGACTACCTTCTGATTCTCACATTCACACCTTTAAAACCGTTGACACATTTGACATGATTCACAGAAATAAAACAGTAAAACAGCAGCCCAGAATGTCCCCCAGGGCGCTTAACCCAATGACCCTACCAGAGGTGGTTCTGGGCCCTGGTACAGTCCAGATTAAAGATTGCATTTAATTTGGCCAGACCATGCTTACCGATCTTAATATGGACGAGGCGCCGCGGCTGAGAGGAATCCCGATGCGCACGAAGCCTGCACCTAACGTCACGCACTACAAACAGTGTGAGACTGCTTATCAGAGCGTTTAACCTTAAAGGGCGTATGGCACAAGGCATATAATGAAGTTTTGAAGTTGAACCAAGTTTGGTAAGCGCACGGTGCGCAAACCAGACTACATGCTGGCACAATCGCTGGTTTTAAGTCTAAACCTCGGGTTGTTTAAGGGCAATCAAATGAAGTGTTCTGGTGCTCGTGCCGCTTGCACTGCTCCCAGATGGCGGGTGACAGAGTGATAATATAATAGATCCATGCGTCAGAGGCAAGAAGGGGCCAGCACATCTTCTTCTTCTACTAATAGTGTTTATTGGCGGTTGGCACGCAACTAAAGGTGCATTACCGCCACCGCCCGGTATGGAGTGTGGGCCGGGAAATCCTTAAATCCTCCCTATCAATCCTGTTGACTTATGTCGACATGTTTAGCTGCCCCTCTGACGAGGCACAAGGGACGTTTTGCATTGCATTAAAGCACAATTGTTATAGTTTGTGTACCAAGGTCCATGTTATTTTAGTTTGGTGCTAAACACAGTTGATTGATGTGTAATTATTACAATCTCATATCAAGCTTTAAGGTTGTTTTGCTAAGGTGTAAGAGCATGGTATTTAGCAGTATTTCCTTGATATCAAATTTAATCCCATTTTCACACAAATAATTTGTCTTTGCTGTTGAAACTTAGGACAGTGAATACTAACATGCTCCACTGTCTCTGCACTCTGCAGTGTTCGCACTCCCCTGTTCTATGTTTCCCGATTATTCTGAGGGTCTCATTCAGGCCTGTGTGTCCCAGCCTCAGTCAGAACATCCTCCTTTCTGTGGGTTAGGGTTAGGTAACTTGGCTCCTCCTGCTCCACTCTCTGGTCTTCCCCTCTGCTCTCGTGGGAAAGAAAAAACGGCCTTTGAGGCAGGCATCCTCTGCCACCGTTTCCTAATTTCTTCCTTAATTATGGTTTTGATTTCTGCTCTACAATACTTGATGGGGAAGTCCACCTTTGCTTTTGTAGCTCCTCCTTTTGCATATTTATCTGCCAGCTTGTTCCCTATGTGCGCTGGGACCCACAAAAAGGTTACTTGTTTCCCTTGCCTGTTTATTCTTTCTAGCATTTGTCCTACTTCACAGATAATGGCTGGTCTGGTTTCCAGCCAATTTGTAATACTTGTCATTGCACTACTTGAGTTTGAAGCAACTACATTTTTCTCTTGCCCATTCTCCTCCACCCAGCTAAATGCCAAAAGCACAGCTAACAGTTCTGCTGTATACACAGCTATGAACTCAGGAAACTCTATTCTGTGGTAAGCCCTGCCCCGGACGGGCCCTTCGGATGAGAACACTTGTTGGTTTCAACAGAAACTTACACCTCTTTGTTTTCTATGAACTAGCTTCTTGTTTACTATCAGTCCTTTAATGGGCTATTAGTCTCCCTCGACCGAGACCGGTCCCGCTGATACAGCTCAGGCAATCATTTTCTCTCTTGGGTCCAAATCCGAAGTGTACCCTAACCCTAACTCCAACCCAGTGTCTGAAGTGTATCGAGGGCCGCCATATAATTATTGTCTTTTAAGATAGTGATTTGGGCCGCCATATTGGATTCTGTAACTTCCGTCCCGATAACTTCCATCCCGATTCCGTATATGATCTAGTACTGACCTGTAAGCCGGGATGGGTCCTTCAACGGGTCCTTCTCAGCTATAGCCGCACCAAGTAGTGCCTGGTCTAAAGTCTGATGACAAAATTCCTGCTGTTGGCCGATGTTCAAAGTTGTTCATATATTGGCCCGATTTGTATCGGCCAGCTGATATAATGGTCAATCTCTGGTTCACATGCGCAGATCCCAGATGCAGGAGGGATCTATAAAGCACAAATTGCATGGAAACATACTGTATTGCAGATGTAATGTTATTTTCAAACTAGGACTGGACGACATTGAGCAAAAATATATCTCAATATTCATTTTGAGTTTCCCAATAATTTATTTAATATAATCAATATGTTCTATATTCAAATTTCTATATCTTCAAAACAACATTCATGATATTATCTACATTTTGATACATGTATCATAGTGTTTATAGCCAGTTTAGAGCGAATTCACAACACTTGTTCATGTTTGATTCATCTTTTTTAACTGGACTTTTCAAGTGTGATCCTAGATCTTAAATATTTTTTCCTCTGGTACCTGGTCAATGAGTTCCCCATTTATTTGAACCTGAAGGAGAGTAACTGGGGCTTTTTTATGATCAAGTAAATGAACTTGGTAAAGGGTAGAGATGTTAAACCATTTTCACACTTAAAATCCTAAGTCAATCGAAAATAATTACAAATATTTGAGTATCTTCAGCTAAAAGCTATTATTTAAAGTTATCAGTGAAAAAGGTATGGAACCTGCAGTAAAAAGTGGGTTAGATCTAAAATTAAAAACTGCTGCAAACAAAGGAGGAACTGTCTCTGTAATATATAAGTTGCTTATTCAGACACGTCCTGACAACGCAGCATCCACCAAATTACAACAGAACTGTGGGATACAATTCTTTAAAAAGTTATTGGTCAAAATGTGTTCATTATAAAATAATTAGATTGAAAATGATTCACCGAGCCTACATAACACCTCCCTAACCTTAATATGAAAAAAACATTCAAAAAAGATGAATCCTAGTATCTCTGAGGTGTGCTGGCATGGATTGGCACACTTAATCACTTGTTTTGGTCATCTCCTGCAGTAAAACAATTATGAAGCCATGTAATTGACTTCATACGAGAACTTTTGAACGTACAAATTCCAAAGGGGTTTGACGTATGTGTCCTCAGAAATACAATGATGGACTTTATAACCAAGGTCCTCAAAGTATTTCTTCCACTGACTGACGACTAGGGCGGGGTATTTCTAAGGACCCTCGCGATATGATACATATGTATGTTCCAATATAATTCCCTCATTACAATACGTATCCCGATACATTTTTGAAAAAAGGGTCTTAAGAATGTACCAAATGGGTCATGTTTTTACTCTGGATAAGAAAATGTATGAAATTTCATGTTTATCCACAAAACACTTATTTATAAATCCATTCTGCTCTAATAACTTCATAAATCCAACCAACTGATTCAAATAGAAATATATGGAACACATTCTAGTAAAGTAGTGCATGGCCTGGTCTGAACATGCTGCAGCAGCATCTTCTGCACGGATCAGTTTCTGATCAGGTCCACAGCTCCTTCTCACCTCGACCCAGAGGAGCTTCTGATCAGGTCCACAGCTCCTTCTCACCTCGACCCAGAGGAGCTTCTGATCAGGTCCAGAGCTCCTTCTCACCTCGGCCCAGAGGAGCTTCCGATCAGGTCCACAGCTCCTTCTCACCTCCAGAGGAGCTTCTGATCAGGTCCACAGCTCCTTCTCACCTCGACCCAGAGGAGCTTCTGATCACGTCCACAGCTCCTTCTCAACTCCAGAGGAGCTTCTGATCAGGTCCACAGCTCCTTCTCACCTCCAGAGGAGCTTCTGATCAGGTCCACAGCTCCTTCTCACCTCGACCCAGAGGAACTTCTGATCAGGTCCACAGCTCCTTCTCACCTCGGCCGAGAGGAGCTTCTGATCAGGTCCACAGCTCCTTCTCACCTCGACCCAGAGGAACTTCTGATCAGGTCCACAGCTCCTTCTCACCTCGGCCGAGAGGAGCTTCTGATCAGGTCCACAGCTCCTTCTCACCTCGGCCGAGAGGAGCTTCTGATCAGGTCCACAGCTCCTTCTCACCTCCAGAGGAGCTTCTGATCAGGTCCACAGCTCCTTCTCAACTCCAGAGGAGCTTCTGATCAGGTCCACAGCTCCTTCTCACCTCCAGAGGAGCTTCTGATCAGGTCCACAGCTCCTTCTCACCTCGACCCAGAGGAGCTTCTGATCAGGTCCACAGCTCCTTCTCACCTCCAGAGGAGCTTCTGATCAGGTCCACAGCTCCTTCTCACCTCGACCCAGAGGAGCTTCTGATCAGTTCCACAGCTCCTTCTCTCCTCGACCAGAGGAGCTTCTGATCAGGTCCACAGCTCCTTCTCACCTCCAGAGGAGCTTCTGATCAGGTCCACAGCTCCTTCTCACCTCGACCCAGAGGAGCTTCTGATCAGGTCCACAGCTCCTTCTCACCTCGGCCCAGAGGAGCTTCTGATCAGGTCCACAGCTCCTTCTCACCTGGGCCCAGAGGAGCTTTTGATCAGGTCCACAGCTCCTTCTCACGTCGACCCAGAGGTGCTTCTGATCAGGTCCACAGCTCCTTCTCACCTCGACCAGAGGAGCTTCTGATCAGGTCCACAGCTCCTTCTCTCCTCGACCAGAGGAGCTTCTGATCAGGTCCACAGCTCCTTCTCACCTCGACCAGAGGAGCTTCTGATCAGGTCCACAGCTCATCTCTCCTCGACCAGAGGAGCTTCTGATCAGGTCCACAGCTCCTTCTCACCTCGGCCGAGAGGAGCTTCTGATCAGGTCCACAGCTCCTTCTCACCTCCAGAGGAGCTTCTGATCAGGTCCACAGCTCCTTCTCACCTCGACCAGAGGAGCTTCTGATCAGGTCCACAGCTCCTTCTCACCTCGACCCAGAGGAGCTTCTGATCAGGTCCACAGCTCCTTCTCACCTCGGCCCAGAGGAGAATAAAAAGAACCGGGGTGATGTGCTGACGTCTGAGTGTGTTGGTTAGAAAACGCGCCGCAGCGTTCTGTACGAGCTGAAGACGGTTGAGGGCGACTGGGAGACACCGTCATAAATTGCGTTACAACAGTCTATTCTTGAGCTGATGAAAGCATGAATAGTCCTTTCAAGGTCGGTGCGATTTAAAAAAGGCTTGACTTTAGCTTAAAAGTATTGATACTGTGTGCTGCCCGGTGGTCGAGTGGTTAAGGTACAGCACACGTATGCCGGGTGTTTGCTGCGTGTCCTCCCCTCTCTCTCATTCCCCACTTCACCCTGGCCTCTCCTGTCTAGTAAATTCTACAACATTACAAACACAGCCAAACCATCACAACACTGCTATGCCAAGAGGAATATCAGTTTTCAAATTCTGCCCAGATTTTCTTGGCAGATACAAAGAGCTGGTGTCTGGATGGCTGTTGTCTGGTGTCTCATTGACACTAGTTTGGACATTTGTTGGGTTATGACAATTGAATTGAAGTAAAATGGTCCAGGCGGAATCCATATAAAAGTCCTATGAAACATTTTAGAAACAAAGGATAGGATTTGACTTTTACAGCTGGATAGTTTCCTTTTATCAGATATGGACAAAAAGCAACAAATTAAGAAAAAGTCAAAGGGCCCACCAACAAGCAAGTTTTAACTAGGATTACAAGAACACAATCATTATTCAAATATTTCCATTTCCTGAAAACTTAAACAAACTGAAGAAACTACAACAAGAGAATTGTGCACGGATTCAGAACCTTAGCATTTTTATGACATATTGTGCTTAGAATGTACATGTATTGTTCCTTGTTCTCCTGTGTTAAGTGTTGGAGAGGAGCCATCTGGAGTGCTGTCGGAGAAGACCCACCTCCTGCAGGCTGAGGAGCACAAGCAAAACCTGAGCCTGCTCCTCCTCAGGACCACAGCTCGTAACTTTGGCCTGTACTTCCTGTGTGGAACTATGTGCCTGGTGCTGCACGACGTGGCCATGTTCACCGTGCCACAAGTGCTCAGGTTAGGAACAGGTCTAAGCCTAACTTACTCCTCCAACCTTTTAGCTCTTTTATAATATTGAAGGACACGTACCATTTTTTCTTTTTATTAGATTTTTCACTGGCTTGCTAAAGTATTCATACCTTTGGAAACATTTGACACGTCATGACCAAAAACCTAAATACATTTTATTGGGATACTTTGTGCGAGAGCAACACAAAGTAGCACAATTGTGAAGTGGACGGAAAATTATACATGATTTCCAGATATAAAAAAATAAAATAAAAACAAGGAGCTTTGAGTGATGGGTAATCCAAAAACGGAGACTACTTTGAGATCCAAACAATCTAAGTTGACTGACTAACTTGATGAAATACCAGCCTCTGAAGCTGATCTGGTTACACCGTCTAGCGGTGTTTAGAGGTGAAGGAACCGAGGGCTGTGGCACAATCACACCTGGCCTCTGCGTAGAGGCCATACAGCTTGAACGGATGATGGAGATACTAAAATGCAGCGTGAGATGATTGCAATGAGAGCTAAAATAAAAGCCAAAAAGACCACAAATGTCAGTAAACTGGAATTGGACATTGTCCTAAAAGCTGACCTGGATGGAGTGGACAGACGCAGAACGACGAGTCTCGGACGGTGCGAAGGAACTGAGAGAGCTGAGAGCGAAGATTGGAAGGCTGCAGGCGGAGAACGAGGGTATGAAATACAAGCTTCTAGTTCAGATCTTGCAGAAATAATGTAAGACTCATAGGAGTCCCTGAGGGGAAGAGGAGGACAAGGTTCAAGGCTTCCTTGAAACCGTGGTTCCAAAAAGTGTATGCGGGACTCCCATTTTTGATATTAGGGTTATCACTGACTCAAAAGAAGGAAAAGAAGAGGAAACACTGACCCCCCACGCCACCTAATAATGTGGTTCCTTAATCACTGTGGCAAGGATAAGGTTCTACCAGCTCCTCAAAGGAGCTATCCAGTACAACGGCAAGAAGGTGTAGCTATGAAGATGCTAAAGTGAAATGGAAACTAAGTAGCCTTTGTTTAATAGTTCATCACTATCTCTGTTTTTCAACTTTTATTTTTCCATTCTATCACAAACGGCCCCTTGACTGATGTTTTCACCACAGGGACAACCCCCCCAAACTAATAATACTTTTTAACTTAAATTTCCCAAACTACCCAGGAAATAGATGGAAGCCCATGATTCTTGGACTGACTTTGTACATGTGTGTGTTGTGCGTTGTGTGTGCTGTTTGTGTGTGGTTTGCATCGCAGCCTGTTGCTGGGCTTCATGCGCGACGCCTCGTCCCCGGTGTGGAAGGGCCTTCTGTACGCTGTGGTTCTCTTCCTCCTCTCATCACTCCAGTCTCTGCTCTTTCACCAGTACATGTACCACTGCTTCAGTGTGGGCATGAGGCTTAAGACCACGCTCACCGGCCTCCTCTACAGAAAGGTACAGCACAACACACCTACACGGCCACATCGTCTCGCCGCTCAGTACAAGGCTCAGTCTTTTAAAGCTGATTCAAGACAATAAAATATACATATTTTGCTCAATTACATTGTTGGAGCTTTTAACCATTGTTCACAGGACTGGTGTTACTCAAGATGGGTGTTGGCACCCCATCTAGTGGCAGCAAAGGGATTAGCATGGGGAGATAAACAAACCTAGTTTTCTCCTGACATGCTAATGTAGCACGCAGCTGTAATCAACATGATTTGAGTCAGAAATGCTCAGGGTCTGGTGACGATTTATTTTCGTCACGAATTGGGGGGTTATTATGGTGAGTCTTTTTGCAAGGCTCAGCTTAGGAGAAAACCCGCAGAGAAGACGGACTCATAACAATAATGAATCCAGCAATGTTTTTGATGAAGGAAAAATGTAAGAACATTGTTAAAAGAGAGAATAGTCCGTTTTGCATGAGTATGGAAACTTTAAATCCATAAAATAAGACTCGTTCTGAACATTTCTGATACAAATCACGTCATTAAAACTGCAAGCTAGCCTTTGTTTATTTCCCCATGGTAATGTTGTGGACTTTCTCTAAATACCATCAAAAGGATAACTAAAGAAGGAAGAATCCAACAGTGGATTTTTTTATTTTTTTAAGTGCAGAACAATTGTTGATAAAAATTATATAATAATAATAATTAAAGCCGTAAGCGGCAATGATCGGCCCTCGCCACGCCGCCGCCGCTACGCCGCCACGCCGCAAGAGGAGGGGGCGCTAACGCGCCCCAATTGTCCTTTTATTACGCCTACTGCTGAATCTGTGACGCTGTCACATCTTCTCCCCTTTGTTTTACATCAAAAAGCAATTTTATTTTGAATTCTTGGCAAAATGTGCGGCTTTGCCTCACAGACACCGTGACTCTTTATGGTCCACACCTGAAGATGAGTCTCACCAAATTTCAGGTTAATAGGGCTGACGCCCTGGGAGGAGTTGGTGAAAGTCTAAAGTGTAAACATGTTCTGGCGATTTCCCCATTGGAATAACATGGGAGGTTTTTGTCATCGCTACGGCAAAGCCATAACAATTATGACATGGGTCTCATTGACTTTTTTGATGGGGCTAAAATTGAGTTTTGTGTCAAATTTCATATAATTTCGCAAAACTAAACATTTAACCTCCATATAAAATCTGTAGGGGGCGCTGTGGCGCCAAATTAATTTATTTCACCTCAAGTAGGTTTAGGGCAAAGAGTTTAACAACTGATTCTAATTTGACGCAATTCGGACTTTGTCTGCGCAAACGGCAGAAATGTTAAATTTGGGAGATTTCTGAAATTCTAGCTTGATACCTAGATACCTGTCACCTGTCTAAAGTTTGCGGCTTCGCCGCTCAGAGACCGTGAGAGGGTCAATGTAATTTGAATAACTTTTGATGTCCCACTCCTCAGTACCATTTTCACCAAATTTCAGCTTTTTAGCGCCAACGCCCTGGGAGGAGTTCGTAAAAGTACGACATTTGGAAAAACTCCCGAGTCAAGCTTAGCCATTTTTGAACCAATATGGCCGACATTTGGTTGGGTGGACGGCGTTGCCGTTATAATATTTTTTACTTCTCTTGTCACCATCTACCTCTGCGCCAAATTTCATGATTCTACGATCAGATTTGTTTTGGGTCATTTCCTATCTCTCAATGCATTTTGGTACATTTGGGGGCGCTGACGCGGCAATTTTTTATTTTAGAAAAGGGAAATATCATAAACTATACATTTTCGGAAAGCGCTCGCGCTTTCCTACCTCATGGTGTGGGTCCCTGGTCACTGACGGGTACTTTTGTTAATTTTGAGTGGGCTACGCCCACTTTGTGTTTTTGGCCCTCTATACAGTAATAATGTTCAATTTTTGCATTACATGCTTATATGCACGGAACATGCAAGAGATGGGGAACGTATTCGTGAGCTACTTAGCGCAAATGAGTGCTTTATATGGGGATGACGACCGCGTTATCCCAATGTAAAGTGCTCGTTTAGTGCGCACTTTTGCACGGGCTTCACCCGTTTACAACGGTAATGTTCCATCTTCCTACAACTAATTAGTATGCACGGGGCGTGCATGAGTGGAGGAGTGCGTTAGTGAGTGTTTGGAAGTGGGCGAGCGCGCTCGATTTCGTGCACACTACGTGCGCACTTTCGCAGCCTAATGAGATTAATAGGCCTCTCGCAGCTTGTGGCGCTCGGGCCTAATAATAATATATATATACAGTACCAAATGCAGGGCGACAAATCAGTCTAAATATGATGAAAACCGGGCAAGTGTCACAAGATGACATTCCTCCCATGCAGTGTTGGGGGGAAATGTTCAGAAGTGAGAGATTATATATATATATATATATATATATATATATATATATATATATATATATATATATATATATATATATATATATATATAATACAAGTGTCTGGTATGCTAACGTAACATATGAACAGTTATTCAGATAACTATAGCATAAAGAACATGCTAACAAGTTTACCAAAGCATCAGTTTTACCCCAAATCACTAAATCCATAGTATTCTTCTTCCTCTGTGTCACTTCTAAACAACTCAGCAAACACCGGGGGTAGAGGAAGTGCAGATTCTTCTTCTGCGTCGCTTAGAGCCAATTCAATTCAATTCAATTCAATTCAATTGATGGTTTTGATTCCTGGGCCAGATCAACATCATATGATCTTTCGTGGTGGCGTCTGCATGCATTTCCCGCGTTACCGTGGGTGTTACCGTGGGTGTTACCGTGGGTGTTACCGAGGGTGTTCACAGGGTTCTCTGGCTTCCTCCCCTGGGCAAAAGCGCCCTCTTGCGGTTGCCAGTGTGAAAATAACGAATGATATCACATATAAGTCGCTCTGGAGTATGGTCAAAACTATGAAAAAAGTGCGACTTATGGTCTGGAAAATACAGTAGTTTCGATCCTTTGACATAGACTGAAGTATTAGATAACATCACATTTTTCAATGTCTTGGTTTGTGGTAAAAAGGAGTGTAATTTCTCTAAGATTGTTGACATATGTATATGTAGGACAACACCTAAATATTTAAGGGATTCCGTTTGCCATTTAAATGGATAGGTTTTTCAAAAGGTCAAAGGGGGTCATTTTTTGTACAACAAATATGTATTTGCTAAGAAATGGCCTCTGAACTTCCAAACATGGGCTCGACATGACTGTTGCCATTTTACAACTTCAGCAGTGATTAGACCTTTCCAAACACGAGCACACTCAGTGGAAGTCAATGACTTATTGAAATGAACCAGTGCTTTTGTAATTTGATTGTTTTTTTTTTGCGATCCGCCATCTCCCGTGCACCCCCTTTAGTGGGCTGACAGGGGTGTACAGAGATTTGTGAGCTTTATAACACTGGCCCATTCAGAGTCTAGTTTTGACTGCACTCTATATCACTACTGATCTTTTTTTAAAGTATCCACTATTATGTCTATATCAAATAAGTATAAAAATATACATAAGGCGAGAGTTTTTTAATAAGTTGTTTTGCGAGCCCGCCGACATCAAAAATGGGGATTCAAAAAAAATAAAAATAAATAAATATATATATATATATATATATATATATATATATAATTATTTTTTCCTGTTTTCGCGGATTTCCCGTAGTTTTTTTGGGCCAAAACCTCAATAAAAATAAAAATGTATTCTGCACCAGCATCTCTGACCTCCGACCATTTCTGCACGAACCCGAGTTCGTCCGAACGTCAGAGCTTTAAAACTCTCGCAACTCACGGCTTGACCATAGATCCATGAGATTAACATGAAGGTGGGCGTGGCTTTGGCTCACGCTCGCATTCATTGAACTCGTGTTTGAACGAGGAAATGAAGACCGATTATATCAGAATCATTTTGTCATTGCCATTTAAGTAGCACAAGTCCTCCTCATGTGGACATGTCCAGCTCGTCTGTGGAGTCACGTGGACATGTCCAGCTCGTCTGTGGAGTCAGGTGGACATGTCTAGCTCGTCTGTTGAGTCACGTGGACATGTCCAGCTCGTCTGTGGAGTCACGTGGACATGTCCAGCTCGTCTGTTGAGTCACGTGGACATGTCCAGGTCGTCTGTGGAGTCACGCGGACATGTCCAGCTCGTCTGTGGAGTCACCTCTGTGGAGTCACGTGGACATGTCCAGCTCGTCTGTTGAGTCACGTGGACATGTCCAGCTCGTCTGTGGAGTCACGCGGACATGTCCAGCTCGTCTGTGGAGTCACGCGGACATGTCCAGCTCGTCTGTGGAGTCACGTGGACATGTCCAGCTCGTCTGTGGAGTCACGCGGACATGTCCAGCTCGTCTGTTGAGTCACGTGGACATGTCCAGCTCGTCTGTGGAGTCACGCGGACATGTCCAGCTCGTCTGTGGAGGACATGTCCAGCTCGTCTGTGGAGGACATGTCCAGCTCGTCTGTGGAGACACGTGGACATGTCCAGCTCGTCTGTGGAGTCAGGTGGACATGTCCAGCTCGTCTGTGGAGTCACGTGGACATGTCCAGCTCGTCTGTGGAGTCACGTGGACATGTCCAGCTCGTCTGTTGAGTCACGCGGACATGTCCAGCTCGTCTGTGGAGTCACGTGGACATGTCCAGCTCGTCTGTTGAGTCACGCGGACATGTCCAGCTCGTCTGTTGAGTCACGCGGACATGTCCAGCTCGTCTGTGGAGTCACGCGGACATGTCCAGCTCGTCTGTGGAGTCACGCGGACATGTCCAGCTCGTCTGTGGAGTCACGCGGACATGTCCAGCTCGTCTGTGGAGTCACGCGGACATGTCCAGCTCGTCTGTGGAGTCACGCTGACATGTCCAGCTCGTCTGTGGAGGACATGTCCAGCTCGTCTGTGGAGTCACGTGGACATGTCCAGCTCGTCTGTGGAGTCACGCGGACATGTCCAGCTCGTCTGTGGAGTCACGTGGACATGTCCAGCTCGTCTGTGGAGTCACGTGGACATGTCCAAGTCGTCTGTGGAGTCACGTGGACATGTCCAGCTCGTCTGTTGAGTCACGCGGACATGTCCAGCTTGTCTGTGGAGTCACGTGGACATGTCCAGCTCGTCTGTTGAGTCACGCGGACATGTCCAGCTCGTCTGTTGAGTCACGCGGACATGTCCAGCTCGTCTGTGGAGTCACGCGGACATGTCCAGCTCGTCTGTGGAGTCACGCGGACATGTCCAGCTCGTCTGTGGAGTCACGCGGACATGTCCAGCTCGTCTGTGGAGTCACGCGGACATGTCCAGCTCGTCTGTGGAGTCACGCGGACATGTCCAGCTCGTCTGTGGAGTCACGCGGACATGTCCAGCTCGTCTGTGGAGTCACGCTGACATGTCCAGCTCGTCTGTGGAGGACATGTCCAGCTCGTCTGTGGAGTCACGGGGACATGTCCAGCTCGTCTGTGGAGTCACGTGGACATGTCCAGCTCGTCTGTGGAGTCACGTGGACATGTCCAGCTCGTCTGTGGAGTCACGTGGACATGTCCAGCTCGTCTGTGGAGTCACGTGGACATGTCCAGCCCAGTTCGTCTGTGGAGTCACGTGGACATGTCCAGCTCGTCTGTGGAGTCACGCGGACATGTGTAGCTCGTCTGTGGAGTCACGCGGACATGTCCAGCTCATCTTTGGAGTCACGTGGACATGTCCAAATCGTCTGTGGAGTCACGTGGACATGTCCAGCTCGTCTGTGGAGTCATGCGGACATGTCCAGCTCGTCTGTGGAGGACATGTCCAGCTCGTCTGTGGAGTCACGTGGACATGTCCAGCTCGTCTGTTGAGTCACGTGGACATGTCCAGCTCGTCTGTTGAGTCACTTGGACATGTCCAGCTCGTCTGTTGAGTCACGTGGACATGTCCAGCTCGTCTGTGGAGTCACGCGGACATGTCCAGCTCGTCTGTTGAGTCACGTGGACATGTCCAGCTCGTCTGTGGAGTCACGCGGACATGTCCAGCTCGTCTGTGGAGTCACGCGGACATGTCCAGCTCGTCTGTGGAGTCACGCGGACATGTCCAGCTCGTCTGTGGAGTCACGCGGACATGTCCAGCTCGTCTGTTGAGTCACGCGGACATGTCCAGCTCGTCTGTGGAGTCACGCGGACATGTCCAGCTCGTCTGTGGAGTCACGCGGACATGTCCAGCTCGTCTGTGGAGTCACGTGGACATGTCCAGCTCGTCTGTTGAGTCACGTGGACATGTCCAGCTCGTCTGTGGAGTCACGTGGACATGTCCAGCTCGTCTGTGGAGTCACGCGGACATGTCCAGCTCGTCTGTGGAGTCACGCGGACATGTCCAGCTCGTCTGTGGAGTCACGTGGACATGTCCAAATCGTCTGTGGAGTCACGTGGACATGTCCAGCTCGTCTGTGGAGTCATGCGGACATGTCCAGCTCATCTGTGAAGGACATGTCCAGCTCGTCTGTGGAGTCACGTGGACATGTCCAGCTCGTCTGTGGAGTCACGTGGACATGTCCAGCTCGTCTATGGAGTCACGTGGACATGTCCAGCTCGTCTGTGGAGTCAAGTGGACATGTCCAGCTCGTCTGTGGAGTCACGTGGACATGTCCAGCTCGTCTGTGGAGTCACGTGGACATGTCCAGCTCGTCTGTGGAGTCACGTGGACATGTCCAGCTCGTCTGTGGAGTCACGCGGACATGTCCAGCTCGTCTGTGGAGTCACGTGGACATGTCCAGCTCGTCTGTTGAGTCACGTGGACATGTCCAGCTCGTCTGTGGAGTCACGTGGACATGTCTAGCTCGTCTGTTGAGTCACGTGGACATGTCCAGCTCGTCTGTGGAGTCACGTGGACATGTCCAGCTCGTCTGTGGAGTCACGTGGACATGTCCAAGTCGTCTGTGGAGTCACGTGGACATGTCCAGCTCGTCTGTTGAGTCACGCGGACATGTCCAGCTCGTCTGTGGAGTCACGTGGACATGTCCAGCTCGTCTGTTGAGTCACGCGGACATGTCCAGCTCGTCTGTTGAGTCACGCGGACATGTCCAGCTCGTCTGTGGAGTCACGCGGACATGTCCAGCTCGTCTGTGGAGTCACGTGGACATGTCCAGCTCGTCTGTGGAGTAACGCGGACATGTCCAGCTCGTCTGTGGAGTCACGTGGACATGTCCAGCTCGTCTGTGGAGTCACGCGGACATGTCCAGCTCGTCTGTTGAGTCACGTGGACATGTCCAGCTCGTCTGTGGAGTCACGCGGACATGTCCAGCTCGTCTGTGGAGGACATGTCCAGCTCGTCTGTGGAGGACATGTCCAGCTCGTCTGTGGAGACACGTGGACATGTCCAGCTCGTCTGTTGAGTCACGCGGACATGTCCAGCTCGTCTGTGGAGTCACGCGGACATGTCCAGCTCGTCTGTGGAGTCACGCGGACATGTCCAGCTCGTCTGTGGAGTCACGCTGACATGTCCAGCTCGTCTGTGGAGGACATGTCCAGCTCGTCTGTGGAGTCACGTGGACATGTCCAGCTCGTCTGTGGAGTCACGCGGACATGTCCAGCTCGTCTGTGGAGTCACGTGGACATGTCCAGCTCGTCTGTGGAGTCACGTGGACATGTCCAAGTCGTCTGTGGAGTCACGTGGACATGTCCAGCTCGTCTGTTGAGTCACGCGGACATGTCCAGCTTGTCTGTGGAGTCACGTGGACATGTCCAGCTCGTCTGTTGAGTCACGCGGACATGTCCAGCTCGTCTGTTGAGTCACGCGGACATGTCCAGCTCGTCTGTGGAGTCACGCGGACATGTCCAGCTCGTCTGTGGAGTCACGCGGACATGTCCAGCTCGTCTGTGGAGTCACGCGGACATGTCCAGCTCGTCTGTGGAGTCACGCGGACATGTCCAGCTCGTCTGTGGAGTCACGCTGACATGTCCAGCTCGTCTGTGGAGGACATGTCCAGCTCGTCTGTGGAGTCACGGGGACATGTCCAGCTCGTCTGTGGAGTCACGTGGACATGTCCAGCTCGTCTGTGGAGTCACGTGGACATGTCCAGCTCGTCTGTGGAGTCACGTGGACATGTCCAGCTCGTCTGTGGAGTCACGTGGACATGTCCAGCCCAGTTCGTCTGTGGAGTCACGTGGACATGTCCAGCTCGTCTGTGGAGTCACGCGGACATGTGTAGCTCGTATGTGGAGTCACGCGGACATGTCCAGCTCATCTTTGGAGTCACGTGGACATGTCCAGCTCGTCTGTTGAGTCACGTGGACATGTCCAGCTCGTCTGTTGAGTCACGTGGACATGTCCAGCTCGTCTGTTGAGTCACGTGGACATGTCCAGCTCGTCTGTGGAGTCACGCGGACATGTCCAGCTCGTCTGTGGAGTCACGCGGACATGTCCAGCTCGTCTGTGGAGTCACGCGGACATGTCCAGCTCGTCTGTGGAGTCACGCGGACATGTCCAGCTCGTCTGTGGAGTCACGCGGACATGTCCAGCTCGTCTGTGGAGTCACGCGGACATGTCCAGCTCGTCTGTGGAGTCACGCGGACATGTCCAGCTCGTCTGTGGAGTCACGTGGACATGTCCAGCTCGTCTGTGGAGTCACGCGGACATGTCCAGCTCGTCTGTGGAGTCACGCGGACATGTCCAGCTCGTCTGTGGAGTCACGTGGACATGTCCAAATCGTCTGTGGAGTCACGTGGACATGTCCAGCTCGTCTGTGGAGTCATGCGGACATGTCCAGCTCATCTGTGAAGGACATGTCCAGCTCGTCTGTGGAGTCACGTGGACATGTCCAGCTCGTCTGTGGAGTCACGTGGACATGTCCAGCTCGTCTATGGAGTCACGTGGACATGTCCAGCTCGTCTGTGGAGTCAAGTGGACATGTCCAGCTCGTCTGTGGAGTCACGTGGACATGTCCAGCTCGTCTGTGGAGTCACGTGGACATGTCCAGCTCGTCTGTGGAGTCACGTGGACATGTCCAGCTCGTCTGTGGAGTCACGCGGACATGTCCAGCTCGTCTGTGGAGTCACGCGGACATGTCCAGCTCGTCTGTTGAGTCACGTGGACATGTCCAGCTCGTCTGTGGAGTCACGTGGACATGTCTAGCTCGTCTGTTGAGTCACGTGGACATGTCCAGCTCGTCTGTGGAGTCACACGGACATGTCCAGCTCGTCTGTGGAGTCACGTAGACATGTCCAGCTCGTCTGTTGAGTCACGCGGACATGTCCAGCTCGTCTGTGGAGTCACGCGGACATGTCCAGCTCGTCTGTGGAGTCACGCGGACATGTCCAGCTCGTCTGTGGAGTCACGCGGACATGTCCAGCTCGTCTGTTGATTCACGCGGACATGTCCAGCTCGTCTGTGGAGTCACGCGGACATGTCCAGCTCGTCTGTGGAGTCACGTGGACATGTCCAAGTCGTCTGTGGAGTCACGTGGACATGTCCAGCTCGTCTGTTGAGTCACGCGGACATGTCCAGCTCGTCTGTGGAGTCACGTGGACATGTCCAGCTCGTCTGTTGAGTCACGCGGACATGTCCAGCTCGTCTGTTGAGTCACGCGGACATGTCCAGCTCGTCTGTGGAGTCACGCGGACATGTCCAGCTCGTCTGTGGAGTCACGTGGACATGTCCAGCTCGTCTGTGGAGTAACGCGGACATGTCCAGCTCGTCTGTGGAGTCACGTGGACATGTCCAGCTCGTCTGTGGAGTCACGCGGACATGTCCAGCTCGTCTGTTGAGTCACGTGGACATGTCCAGCTCGTCTGTGGAGTCACGCGGACATGTCCAGCTCGTCTGTGGAGGACATGTCCAGCTCGTCTGTGGAGGACATGTCCAGCTCGTCTGTGGAGACACGTGGACATGTCCAGCTCGTCTGTGGAGTCAGGTGGACATGTCCAGCTCGTCTGTGGAGTCACGTGGACATGTCCAGCTCGTCTGTGGAGTCACGTGGACATGTCCAGCTCGTCTGTTGAGTCACGCGGACATGTCCAGCTCGTCTGTGGAGTCACGTGGACATGTCCAGCTCGTCTGTTGAGTCACGCGGACATGTCCAGCTCGTCTGTTGAGTCACGCGGACATGTCCAGCTCGTCTGTGGAGTCACGCGGACATGTCCAGCTCGTCTGTGGAGTCACGCGGACATGTCCAGCTCGTCTGTGGAGTCACGCGGACATGTCCAGCTCGTCTGTGGAGTCACGCGGACATGTCCAGCTCGTCTGTGGAGTCACGCGGACATGTCCAGCTCGTCTGTGGAGTCACGCTGACATGTCCAGCTCGTCTGTGGAGGACATGTCCAGCTCGTCTGTGGAGTCACGTGGACATGTCCAGCTCGTCTGTGGAGTCACGCGGACATGTCCAGCTCGTCTGTGGAGTCACGTGGACATGTCCAGCTCGTCTGTGGAGTCACGTGGACATGTCCAAGTCGTCTGTGGAGTCACGTGGACATGTCCAGCTCGTCTGTTGAGTCACGCGGACATGTCCAGCTTGTCTGTGGAGTCACGTGGACATGTCCAGCTCGTCTGTTGAGTCACGCGGACATGTCCAGCTCGTCTGTTGAGTCACGCGGACATGTCCAGCTCGTCTGTGGAGTCACGCGGACATGTCCAGCTCGTCTGTGGAGTCACGCGGACATGTCCAGCTCGTCTGTGGAGTCACGCGGACATGTCCAGCTCGTCTGTGGAGTCACGCGGACATGTCCAGCTCGTCTGTGGAGTCACGCGGACATGTCCAGCTCGTCTGTGGAGTCACGCTGACATGTCCAGCTCGTCTGTGGAGGACATGTCCAGCTCGTCTGTGGAGTCACGGGGACATGTCCAGCTCGTCTGTGGAGTCACGTGGACATGTCCAGCTCGTCTGTGGAGTCACGTGGACATGTCCAGCTCGTCTGTGGAGTCACGTGGACATGTCCAGCTCGTCTGTGGAGTCACGTGGACATGTCCAGCCCAGTTCGTCTGTGGAGTCACGTGGACATGTCCAGCTCGTCTGTGGAGTCACGCGGACATGTGTAGCTCGTCTGTGGAGTCACGCGGACATGTCCAGCTCATCTTTGGAGTCACGTGGACATGTCCAAATCGTCTGTGGAGTCACGTGGACATGTCCAGCTCGTCTGTGGAGTCATGCGGACATGTCCAGCTCGTCTGTGGAGGACATGTCCAGCTCGTCTGTGGAGTCACGTGGACATGTCCAGCTCGTCTGTTGAGTCACGTGGACATGTCCAGCTCGTCTGTTGAGTCACTTGGACATGTCCAGCTCGTCTGTTGAGTCACGTGGACATGTCCAGCTCGTCTGTGGAGTCACGCGGACATGTCCAGCTCGTCTGTTGAGTCACGTGGACATGTCCAGCTCGTCTGTGGAGTCACGCGGACATGTCCAGCTCGTCTGTGGAGTCACGTGGACATGTCCAGCTCGTCTGTGGAGTCACGCGGACATGTCCAGCTCGTCTGTGGAGTCACGCGGACATGTCCAGCTCGTCTGTTGAGTCACGCGGACATGTCCAGCTCGTCTGTGGAGTCACGCGGACATGTCCAGCTCGTCTGTGGAGTCACGCGGACATGTCCAGCTCGTCTGTGGAGTCACGTGGACATGTCCAGCTCGTCTGTTGAGTCACGTGGACATGTCCAGCTCGTCTGTGGAGTCACGTGGACATGTCCAGCTCGTCTGTGGAGTCACGCGGACATGTCCAGCTCGTCTGTGGAGTCACGCGGACATGTCCAGCTCGTCTGTGGAGTCACGTGGACATGTCCAAATCGTCTGTGGAGTCACGTGGACATGTCCAGCTCGTCTGTGGAGTCATGCGGACATGTCCAGCTCATCTGTGAAGGACATGTCCAGCTCGTCTGTGGAGTCACGTGGACATGTCCAGCTCGTCTGTGGAGTCACGTGGACATGTCCAGCTCGTCTATGGAGTCACGTGGACATGTCCAGCTCGTCTGTGGAGTCAAGTGGACATGTCCAGCTCGTCTGTGGAGTCACGTGGACATGTCCAGCTCGTCTGTGGAGTCACGTGGACATGTCCAGCTCGTCTGTGGAGTCACGTGGACATGTCCAGCTCGTCTGTGGAGTCACGCGGACATGTCCAGCTCGTCTGTGGAGTCACGTGGACATGTCCAGCTCGTCTGTTGAGTCACGTGGACATGTCCAGCTCGTCTGTGGAGTCACGTGGACATGTCTAGCTCGTCTGTTGAGTCACGTGGACATGTCCAGCTCGTCTGTGGAGTCACGTGGACATGTCCAGCTCGTCTGTGGAGTCACGTGGACATGTCCAAGTCGTCTGTGGAGTCACGTGGACATGTCCAGCTCGTCTGTTGAGTCACGCGGACATGTCCAGCTCGTCTGTGGAGTCACGTGGACATGTCCAGCTCGTCTGTTGAGTCACGCGGACATGTCCAGCTCGTCTGTTGAGTCACGCGGACATGTCCAGCTCGTCTGTGGAGTCACGCGGACATGTCCAGCTCGTCTGTGGAGTCACGTGGACATGTCCAGCTCGTCTGTGGAGTAACGCGGACATGTCCAGCTCGTCTGTGGAGTCACGTGGACATGTCCAGCTCGTCTGTGGAGTCACGCGGACATGTCCAGCTCGTCTGTTGAGTCACGTGGACATGTCCAGCTCGTCTGTGGAGTCACGCGGACATGTCCAGCTCGTCTGTGGAGGACATGTCCAGCTCGTCTGTGGAGGACATGTCCAGCTCGTCTGTGGAGACACGTGGACATGTCCAGCTCGTCTGTGGAGTCAGGTGGACATGTCCAGCTCGTCTGTGGAGTCACGTGGACATGTCCAGCTCGTCTGTGGAGTCACGTGGACATGTCCAGCTCGTCTGTTGAGTCACGCGGACATGTCCAGCTCGTCTGTGGAGTCACGTGGACATGTCCAGCTCGTCTGTTGAGTCACGCGGACATGTCCAGCTCGTCTGTTGAGTCACGCGGACATGTCCAGCTCGTCTGTGGAGTCACGCGGACATGTCCAGCTCGTCTGTGGAGTCACGTGGACATGTCCAGCTCGTCTGTGGAGTCACGCGGACATGTCCAGCTCGTCTGTGGAGTCACGCGGACATGTCCAGCTCGTCTGTGGAGTCACGCGGACATGTCCAGCTCGTCTGTGGAGTCACGCTGACATGTCCAGCTCGTCTGTGGAGGACATGTCCAGCTCGTCTGTGGAGTCACGTGGACATGTCCAGCTCGTCTGTGGAGTCACGCGGACATGTCCAGCTCGTCTGTGGAGTCACGTGGACATGTCCAGCTCGTCTGTGGAGTCACGTGGACATGTCCAAGTCGTCTGTGGAGTCACGTGGACATGTCCAGCTCGTCTGTTGAGTCACGCGGACATGTCCAGCTTGTCTGTGGAGTCACGTGGACATGTCCAGCTCGTCTGTTGAGTCACGCGGACATGTCCAGCTCGTCTGTTGAGTCACGCGGACATGTCCAGCTCGTCTGTGGAGTCACGCGGACATGTCCAGCTCGTCTGTGGAGTCACGCGGACATGTCCAGCTCGTCTGTGGAGTCACGCGGACATGTCCAGCTCGTCTGTGGAGTCACGCGGACATGTCCAGCTCGTCTGTGGAGTCACGCTGACATGTCCAGCTCGTCTGTGGAGGACATGTCCAGCTCGTCTGTGGAGTCACGGGGACATGTCCAGCTCGTCTGTGGAGTCACGTGGACATGTCCAGCTCGTCTGTGGAGTCACGTGGACATGTCCAGCTCGTCTGTGGAGTCACGTGGACATGTCCAGCTCGTCTGTGGAGTCACGTGGACATGTCCAGCCCAGTTCGTCTGTGGAGTCACGTGGACATGTCCAGCTCGTCTGTGGAGTCACGCGGACATGTGTAGCTCGTATGTGGAGTCACGCGGACATGTCCAGCTCATCTTTGGAGTCACGTGGACATGTCCAAATCGTCTGTGGAGTCACGTGGACATGTCCAGCTCGTCTGTGGAGTCATGCGGACATGTCCAGCTCGTCTGTGGAGGACATGTCCAGCTCGTCTGTGGAGTCACGTGGACATGTCCAGCTCGTCTGTTGAGTCACGTGGACATGTCCAGCTCGTCTGTTGAGTCACGTGGACATGTCCAGCTCGTCTGTTGAGTCACGTGGACATGTCCAGCTCGTCTGTGGAGTCACGCGGACATGTCCAGCTCGTCTGTTGAGTCACGTGGACATGTCCAGCTCGTCTGTGGAGTCACGCGGACATGTCCAGCTCGTCTGTGGAGTCACGCGGACATGTCCAGCTCGTCTGTGGAGTCACGCGGACATGTCCAGCTCGTCTGTGGAGTCACGCGGACATGTCCAGCTCGTCTGTTGAGTCACGCGGACATGTCCAGCTCGTCTGTGGAGTCACGCGGACATGTCCAGCTCGTCTGTGGAGTCACGCGGACATGTCCAGCTCGTCTGTGGAGTCACGTGGACATGTCCAGCTCGTCTGTGGAGTCACGTGGACATGTCCAGCTCGT
This sequence comes from Eucyclogobius newberryi, assembly GCF_026437365.1. Taxonomy (NCBI): domain Eukaryota; kingdom Metazoa; phylum Chordata; class Actinopteri; order Gobiiformes; family Gobiidae; genus Eucyclogobius; species Eucyclogobius newberryi. The sequence goes on from NW_027316056.1 coordinate 1,476,508, forward strand.
CTGTGGAGTCACGCGGACATGTCCAGCTCGTCTGTGGAGTCACGCGGACATGTCCAGCTCGTCTGTGGAGTCACGTGGACATGTCCAAATCGTCTGTGGAGTCACGTGGACATGTCCAGCTCGTCTGTGGAGTCATGCGGACATGTCCAGCTCATCTGTGAAGGACATGTCCAGCTCGTCTGTGGAGTCACGTGGACATGTCCAGCTCGTCTGTGGAGTCACGTGGACATGTCCAGCTCGTCTATGGAGTCACGTGGACATGTCCAGCTCGTCTGTGGAGTCAAGTGGACATGTCCAGCTCGTCTGTGGAGTCACGTGGACATGTCCAGCTCGTCTGTGGAGTCACGTGGACATGTCCAGCTCGTCTGTGGAGTCACGTGGACATGTCCAGCTCGTCTGTGGAGTCACGCGGACATGTCCAGCTCGTCTGTGGAGTCACGTGGACATGTCCAGCTCGTCTGTTGAGTCACGTGGACATGTCCAGCTCGTCTGTGGAGTCACGTGGACATGTCTAGCTCGTCTGTTGAGTCACGTGGACATGTCCAGCTCGTCTGTGGAGTCACACGGACATGTCCAGCTCGTCTGTGGAGTCACGTAGACATGTCCAGCTCGTCTGTTGAGTCACGCGGACATGTCCAGCTCGTCTGTGGAGTCACGCGGACATGTCCAGCTCGTCTGTGGAGTCACGCGGACATGTCCAGCTCGTCTGTGGAGTCACGCGGACATGTCCAGCTCGTCTGTTGATTCACGCGGACATGTCCAGCTCGTCTGTGGAGTCACGCGGACATGTCCAGCTCGTCTGTGGAGTCACGCGGACATGTCCAGCTCGTCTGTGGAGTCACGCGGACATGTCCAGCTCGTCTGTGGAGTCACGTGGACATGTCCAAATCGTCTGTGGAGTCACGTGGACATGTCCAGCTCGTCTGTGGAGGACATGTCCAGCTCGTCTGTGGAGTCATGCGGACATGTCCAGCTCGTCTGTGGAGGACATGTCCAGCTCGTCTGTGGAGTCACGTGGACATGTCCAGCTCGTCTGTGGAGTCACGTGGACATGTCCAGCTCGTCTGTGGAGTCGCGGACATGTCCAGCTCGTCTGTTGAGTCACGCGGACATGTCCAGCTCGTCTGTGGAGTCACGCGGACATGTCCAGCTCGTCTGTGGAGTCACGTGGACATGTCCAGCTCGTCTGTTGAGTCACGCGGACATGTCCAGCTCGTCTGTGGAGTCACGCGGACATGTCCAGCTCGTCTGTGGAGTCACGCGGACATGTCCAGCTCGTCTGTGGAGTCACGTGGACATGTCCAGCTCGTCTGTGGAGTCACGTGGACATGTCCAGCCCAGCTCGTCTGTGGAGTCACGTGGACATGTCCAGCTCGTCTGTGGAGTCGCGGACATGTCCAGCTCGTCTGTTGAGTCACGCGGACATGTCCAGCTCGTCTGTGGAGTCACGCGGACATGTCCAGCTCGTCTGTGGAGTCACGTGGACATGTCCAGCTCGTCTGTTGAGTCACGCGGACATGTCCAGCTCGTCTGTGGAGTCACGCGGACATGTCCAGCTCGTCTGTGGAGTCACGCGGACATGTCCAGCTCGTCTGTGGAGTCACGCGGACATGTCCAGCTCGTCTGTGGAGTCACGTGGACAGGTCCAGCTCGTCTGTGGAGTCACGTGGACATGTCCAGCCCAGCTCGTCTGTGGAGTCACGTGGACATGTCCAGCTCGTCTGTGGAGTCACGTGGACATGTCCAGCCCAGCTCGTCTGTGGAGTCACGTGGACATGTCCAGCTCGTCTGTGGAGTCACGTGGACATGTCCAGCTCGTCTGTTGAGTCACGTGGACATGTCCAGCTCGTCTGTGGAGTCACGCGGACATGTCCAGCTCGTCTGTGGAGTCACGTGGACATGTCCAAATCGTCTGTGGAGTCACGTGGACATGTCCAGCTCGTCTGTGGAGGACATGTCCAGCTCGTCTGTGGAGTCATGCGGACATGTCCAGCTCGTCTGTGGAGGACATGTCCAGCTCGTCTGTGGAGTCACGTGGACATGTCCAGCTCGTCTGTGGAGTCACGTGGACATGTCCAGCTCGTCTGTGGAGTCGCGGACATGTCCAGCTCGTCTGTTGAGTCACGCGGACATGTCCAGCTCGTCTGTGGAGTCACGCGGACATGTCCAGCTCGTCTGTGGAGTCACGTGGACATGTCCAGCTCGTCTGTTGAGTCACGCGGACATGTCCAGCTCGTCTGTGGAGTCACGTGGACATGTCAAGCTCGTCTGTGGAGTCACGCGGACATGTCCAGCTCGTCTGTGGAGTCACGCGGACATGTCCAGCTCGTCTGTGGAGTCACGTGGACATGTCCAGCTCGTCTGTGGAGTCACGTGGACATGTCCAGCCCAGCTCGTCTGTGGAGTCACGTGGACATGTCCAGCTCGTCTGTGGAGTCGCGGACATGTCCAGCTCGTCTGTTGAGTCACGCGGACATGTCCAGCTCGTCTGTGGAGTCACGCGGACATGTCCAGCTCGTCTGTGGAGTCACGTGGACATGTCCAGCTCGTCTGTTGAGTCACGCGGACATGTCCAGCTCGTCTGTGGAGTCACGCGGACATGTCCAGCTCGTCTGTGGAGTCACGCGGACATGTCCAGCTCGTCTGTGGAGTCACGCGGACATGTCCAGCTCGTCTGTGGAGTCACGTGGACAGGTCCAGCTCGTCTGTGGAGTCACGTGGACATGTCCAGCCCAGCTCGTCTGTGGAGTCACGTGGACATGTCCAGCTCGTCTGTGGAGTCACGTGGACATGTCCAGCTCGTCTGTTGAGTCACGTGGACATGTCCAGCTCGTCTGTGGAGTCACGCGGACATGTCCAGCTCGTCTGTGGAGTCACGCGGACATGTCCAGCTCGTCTGTGGAGTCACGTGGACATGTCCAAATCGTCTGTGGAGTCACGTGGACATGTCCAGCTCGTCTGTGGAGTCATGCGGACATGTCCAGCTCGTCTGTGGAGGACATGTCCAGCTCGTCTGTGGAGTCACGTGGACATGTCCAGCTCGTCTGTGGAGTCACGTGGACATGTCCAGCTCGTCTGTGGAGTCACGTGGACATGTCCAGCTCGTCTGTGGAGTCGCGGACATGTCCAGCTCGTCTGTGGAGTCACGCGGACATGTCCAGCTCGTCTGTTGAGTCACGCGGACATGTCCAGCTCGTCTGTGCAGTCACGCGGACATGTCCAGCTCGTCTGTGGAGTCACGCGGACATGTCCAGCTCGTCTGTGGAGTCACGCGGACATGTCCAGCTCGTCTGTGGAGTCACGCGGACATGTCCAGCTCGTCTGTGGAGTCACGCGGACATGTCCAGCTCGTCTGTGGAGTCACACGGACATGTCCAGCTCGTCTGTGGAGTCACGTGGACATGTCCAAATCGTCTGTGGAGTCATGCGGACATGTCCAGCTCGTCTGTGGAGGACATGTCCAGCTCGTCTGTGGAGTCATGCGGACATGTCCAGCTCGTCTGTGGAGGACATGTCCAGCTCGTCTGTGGAGTCGCGGACATGTCCAGCTCGTCTGTGGAGTCACGCGGACATGTCCAGCTCGTCTGTGGAGTCACGTGGACATGTCCAGCTCGTCTGTTGAGTCACGCGGACATGTCCAGCTCGTCTGTGGAGTCACGCGGACATGTCCAGCTCGTCTGTGGAGTCACGCGGACATGTCCAGCTCGTCTGTGGAGTCACGCGGACATGTCCAGCTCGTCTGTGGAGTCACGTGGACATGTCCAGCTCGTCTGTGGAGTCACGTGGACATGTCCAGCCCAGCTTGTCTGTGGAGTCACGTGGACATGTCCAGCTCGTCTGTGGAGTCACGTGGACATGTCCAGCTCGTCTGTGGAGTCACGCGGACATGTCCAGCTCGTCTGTGGAGTCACGTGGACATGTCCAGCTCGTCTGTTGAGTCACGCGGACATGTCCAGCTCGTCTGTGGAGTCACGCGGACATGTCCAGCGGACATGTCCAGCTCGTCTGTGGAGTCACGTGGACATGTCCAGCTCGTCTGTGGAGTCACGTGGACATGTCCAGCCCAGCTCGTCTGTGGAGTCACGTGGACATGTCCAGCTCGTCTGTGGAGTCACGTGGACATGTCCAGCTCGTCTGTTGAGTCACGTGGACATGTCCAGCTCGTCTGTGGAGTCACGCGGACATGTCCAGCTCGTCTGTGGAGTCACGCGGACATGTCCAGCTCGTCTGTGGAGTCACGTGGACATGTCCAAATCGTCTGTGGAGTCACGTGGACATGTCCAGCTCGTCTGTGGAGTCATGCGGACATGTCCAGCTCGTCTGTGGAGGACATGTCCAGCTCGTCTGTGGAGTCACGTGGACATGTCCAGCTCGTCTGTGGAGTCACGTGGACATGTCCAGCTCGTCTGTGGAGTCGCGGACATGTCCAGCTCGTCTGTTGAGTCACGCGGACATGTCCAGCTCGTCTGTGGAGTCACGCGGACATGTCCAGCTCGTCTGTGGAGTCACGTGGACATGTCCAGCTCGTCTGTTGAGTCACGCGGACATGTCCAGCTCGTCTGTGGAGTCACGTGGACATGTCAAGCTCGTCTGTGGAGTCACGCGGACATGTCCAGCTCGTCTGTGGAGTCACGCGGACATGTCCAGCTCGTCTGTGGAGTCACGTGGACATGTCCAGCTCGTCTGTGGAGTCACGTGGACATGTCCAGCCCAGCTCGTCTGTGGAGTCACGTGGACATGTCCAGCTCGTCTGTGGAGTCGCGGACATGTCCAGCTCGTCTGTTGAGTCACGCGGACATGTCCAGCTCGTCTGTGGAGTCACGCGGACATGTCCAGCTCGTCTGTGGAGTCACGTGGACATGTCCAGCTCGTCTGTTGAGTCACGCGGACATGTCCAGCTCGTCTGTGGAGTCACGCGGACATGTCCAGCTCGTCTGTGGAGTCACGCGGACATGTCCAGCTCGTCTGTGGAGTCACGCGGACATGTCCAGCTCGTCTGTGGAGTCACGTGGACAGGTCCAGCTCGTCTGTGGAGTCACGTGGACATGTCCAGCCCAGCTCGTCTGTGGAGTCACGTGGACATGTCCAGCTCGTCTGTGGAGTCACGTGGACATGTCCAGCTCGTCTGTTGAGTCACGTGGACATGTCCAGCTCGTCTGTGGAGTCACGCGGACATGTCCAGCTCGTCTGTGGAGTCACGCGGACATGTCCAGCTCGTCTGTGGAGTCACGTGGACATGTCCAAATCGTCTGTGGAGTCACGTGGACATGTCCAGCTCGTCTGTGGAGTCATGCGGACATGTCCAGCTCGTCTGTGGAGGACATGTCCAGCTCGTCTGTGGAGTCACGTGGACATGTCCAGCTCGTCTGTGGAGTCACGTGGACATGTCCAGCTCGTCTGTGGAGTCACGTGGACATGTCCAGCTCGTCTGTGGAGTCGCGGACATGTCCAGCTCGTCTGTGGAGTCACGCGGACATGTCCAGCTCGTCTGTTGAGTCACGCGGACATGTCCAGCTCGTCTGTGCAGTCACGCGGACATGTCCAGCTCGTCTGTGGAGTCACGCGGACATGTCCAGCTCGTCTGTGGAGTCACGCGGACATGTCCAGCTCGTCTGTGGAGTCACGCGGACATGTCCAGCTCGTCTGTGGAGTCACGCGGACATGTCCAGCTCGTCTGTGGAGTCACACGGACATGTCCAGCTCGTCTGTGGAGTCACGTGGACATGTCCAAATCGTCTGTGGAGTCATGCGGACATGTCCAGCTCGTCTGTGGAGGACATGTCCAGCTCGTCTGTGGAGTCATGCGGACATGTCCAGCTCGTCTGTGGAGGACATGTCCAGCTCGTCTGTGGAGTCGCGGACATGTCCAGCTCGTCTGTGGAGTCACGCGGACATGTCCAGCTCGTCTGTGGAGTCACGTGGACATGTCCAGCTCGTCTGTTGAGTCACGCGGACATGTCCAGCTCGTCTGTGGAGTCACGCGGACATGTCCAGCTCGTCTGTGGAGTCACGCGGACATGTCCAGCTCGTCTGTGGAGTCACGCGGACATGTCCAGCTCGTCTGTGGAGTCACGTGGACATGTCCAGCTCGTCTGTGGAGTCACGTGGACATGTCCAGCCCAGCTTGTCTGTGGAGTCACGTGGACATGTCCAGCTCGTCTGTGGAGTCACGTGGACATGTCCAGCTCGTCTGTGGAGTCACGCGGACATGTCCAGCTCGTCTGTGGAGTCACGTGGACATGTCCAGCTCGTCTGTTGAGTCACGCGGACATGTCCAGCTCGTCTGTGGAGTCACGCGGACATGTCCAGCGGACATGTCCAGCTCGTCTGTGGAGTCACGTGGACATGTCCAGCTCGTCTGTGGAGTCACGTGGACATGTCCAGCCCAGCTCGTCTGTGGAGTCACGTGGACATGTCCAGCTCGTCTGTGGAGTCACGTGGACATGTCCAGCTCGTCTGTTGAGTCACGTGGACATGTCCAGCTCGTCTGTGGAGTCACGCGGACATGTCCAGCTCGTCTGTGGAGTCACGCGGACATGTCCAGCTCGTCTGTGGAGTCACGTGGACATGTCCAAATCGTCTGTGGAGTCACGTGGACATGTCCAGCTCGTCTGTGGAGTCATGCGGACATGTCCAGCTCGTCTGTGGAGGACATGTCCAGCTCGTCTGTGGAGTCACGTGGACATGTCCAGCTCGTCTGTGGAGTCACTTGGACATGTCCAGCTCGTCTGTGGAGTCACGTGGACATGTCCAGCTCGTCTGTGGAGTCATGTGGACATGTCCAGCTCGTCTGTGGAGTCACGCGGACATGTCCAGCTCGTCTGTGGAGTCACGTGGACATGTCCAGCTCGTCTGTTGAGTCACGCGGACATGTCCAGCTCGTCTGTGGAGTCACGCGGACATGTCCAGCTCGTCTGTGGAGTCACGCGGACATGTCCAGCTCGTCTGTGGAGTCACGCGGACATGTCCAGCTCGTCTGTGGAGTCACGTGGACAGGTCCAGCTCGTCTGTGGAGTCACGTGGACATGTCCAGCCCAGCTCGTCTGTGGAGTCACGTGGACATGTCCAGCTCGTCTGTGGAGTCACGTGGACATGTCCAGCCCAGCTCGTCTGTGGAGTCACGTGGACATGTCCAGCTCGTCTGTGGAGTCACGTGGACATGTCCAGCTCGTCTGTTGAGTCACGTGGACATGTCCAGCTCGTCTGTGGAGTCACGCGGACATGTCCAGCTCGTCTGTGGAGTCACGTGGACATGTCCAAATCGTCTGTGGAGTCACGTGGACATGTCCAGCTCGTCTGTGGAGGACATGTCCAGCTCGTCTGTGGAGTCATGCGGACATGTCCAGCTCGTCTGTGGAGGACATGTCCAGCTCGTCTGTGGAGTCACGTGGACATGTCCAGCTCGTCTGTGGAGTCACGTGGACATGTCCAGCTCGTCTGTGGAGTCGCGGACATGTCCAGCTCGTCTGTTGAGTCACGCGGACATGTCCAGCTCGTCTGTGGAGTCACGCGGACATGTCCAGCTCGTCTGTGGAGTCACGTGGACATGTCCAGCTCGTCTGTTGAGTCACGCGGACATGTCCAGCTCGTCTGTGGAGTCACGCGGACATGTCCAGCTCGTCTGTGGAGTCACGCGGACATGTCCAGCTCGTCTGTGGAGTCACGCGGACATGTCCAGCTCGTCTGTGGAGTCACGTGGACATGTCCAGCTCGTCTGTGGAGTCACGTGGACATGTCCAGCCCAGCTCGTCTGTGGAGTCACGCGGACATGTCCAGCTCGTCTGTGGAGTCACGTGGACATGTCCAGCTCGTCTGTTGAGTCACGCGGACATGTCCAGCTCGTCTGTGGAGTCACGCGGACATGTCCAGCTCGTCTGTGGAGTCACGCGGACATGTCCAGCTCGTCTGTGGAGTCACGCGGACATGTCCAGCTCGTCTGTGGAGTCACGTGGACAGGTCCAGCTCGTCTGTGGAGTCACGTGGACATGTCCAGCCCAGCTCGTCTGTGGAGTCACGTGGACATGTCCAGCTCGTCTGTGGAGTCACGTGGACATGTCCAGCTCGTCTGTTGAGTCACGTGGACATGTCCAGCTCGTCTGTGGAGTCACGCGGACATGTCCAGCTCGTCTGTGGAGTCACGCGGACATGTCCAGCTCGTCTGTGGAGTCACGTGGACATGTCCAAATCGTCTGTGGAGTCACGTGGACATGTCCAGCTCGTCTGTGGAGTCATGCGGACATGTCCAGCTCGTCTGTGGAGGACATGTCCAGCTCGTCTGTGGAGTCACGTGGACATGTCCAGCTCGTCTGTGGAGTCACGCGGACATGTCCAGCTCGTCTGTGGAGTCACGTGGACATGTCCAGCTCGTCTGTGGAGTCGCGGACATGTCCAGCTCGTCTGTGGAGTCACGCGGACATGTCCAGCTCGTCTGTTGAGTCACGCGGACATGTCCAGCTCGTCTGTGGAGTCACGCGGACATGTCCAGCTCGTCTGTGCAGTCACGCGGACATGTCCAGCTCGTCTGTGGAGTCACGCGGACATGTCCAGCTGGTCTGTGGAGTCACGCGGACATGTCCAGCTCGTCTGTGGAGTCACGCGGACATGTCCAGCTCGTCTGTGGAGTCACGCGGACATGTCCAGCTCGTCTGTGGAGTCACACGGACATGTCCAGCTCGTCTGTGGAGTCACGTGGACATGTCCAAATCGTCTGTGGAGTCATGCGGACATGTCCAGCTCGTCTGTGGAGGACATGTCCAGCTCGTCTGTGGAGTCATGCGGACATGTCCAGCTCGTCTGTGGAGGACATGTCCAGCTCGTCTGTGGAGTCACGTGGACATGTCCAGCTCGTCTGTGGAGTCGCGGACATGTCCAGCTCGTCTGTTGAGTCACGCGGACATGTCCAGCTCGTCTGTGGAGTCACGCGGACATGTCCAGCTCGTCTGTGGAGTCACGCGGACATGTCCAGCTCGTCTGTTGAGTCACGCGGACATGTCCAGCTCGTCTGTGGAGTCACGCGGACATGTCCAGCTCGTCTGTGGAGTCACGCGGACATGTCCAGCTCGTCTGTGGAGTCACGCGGACATGTCCAGCTCGTCTGTGGAGTCACGCGGACATGTCCAGCTCGTCTGTGGAGTCACGTGGACATGTCCAGCTCGTCTGTGGAGTCACGTGGACATGTCCAGCCCAGCTCGTCTGTGGAGTCACGTGGACATGTCCAGCTCGTCTGTGGAGTCACGTGGACAGGTCCAGCTCGTCTGTGGAGTCACGTGGACATGTCCAGCCCAGCTCGTCTGTGGAGTCACGTGGACATGTCCAGCTCGTCTGTGGAGTCACGTGGACATGTCCAGCTCGTCTGTTGAGTCACGTGGACATGTCCAGCTCGTCTGTGGAGTCACGCGGACATGTCCAGCTCGTCTGTGGAGTCACGCGGACATGTCCAGCTCGTCTGTGGAGTCACGTGGACATGTCCAAATCGTCTGTGGAGTCACGTGGACATGTCCAGCTCGTCTGTGGAGTCATGCGGACATGTCCAGCTCGTCTGTGGAGGACATGTCCAGCTCGTCTGTGGAGTCACGTGGACATGTCCAGCTCGTCTGTGGAGTCACGTGGACATGTCCAGCTCGTCTGTGGAGTCACGTGGACATGTCCAGCTCGTCTGTGGAGTCGCGGACATGTCCAGCTCGTCTGTGGAGTCACGCGGACATGTCCAGCTCGTCTGTTGAGTCACGCGGACATGTCCAGCTCGTCTGTGGAGTCACGCGGACATGTCCAGCTCGTCTGTGCAGTCACGCGGACATGTCCAGCTCGTCTGTGGAGTCACGCGGACATGTCCAGCTCGTCTGTGGAGTCACGCGGACATGTCCAGCTCGTCTGTGGAGTCACGCGGACATGTCCAGCTCGTCTGTGGAGTCACGCGGACATGTCCAGCTCGTCTGTGGAGTCACGCGGACATGTCCAGCTCGTCTGTGGAGTCACGCGGACATGTCCAGCTCGTCTGTGGAGTCACGCGGACATGTCCAGCTCGTCTGTGGAGTCACGTGGACATGTCCAGCTCGTCTGTGGAGTCACGTGGACATGTCCAGCCCAGCTCGTCTGTGGAGTCACGTGGACATGTCCAGCTCGTCTGTGGAGTCACGTGGACAGGTCCAGCTCGTCTGTGGAGTCACGTGGACATGTCCAGCCCAGCTCGTCTGTGGAGTCACGTGGACATGTCCAGCTCGTCTGTGGAGTCACGTGGACATGTCCAGCTCGTCTGTTGAGTCACGTGGACATGTCCAGCTCGTCTGTGGAGTCACGCGGACATGTCCAGCTCGTCTGTGGAGTCACGCGGACATGTCCAGCTCGTCTGTGGAGTCACGTGGACATGTCCAAATCGTCTGTGGAGTCACGTGGACATGTCCAGCTCGTCTGTGGAGTCATGCGGACATGTCCAGCTCGTCTGTGGAGGACATGTCCAGCTCGTCTGTGGAGTCACGTGGACATGTCCAGCTCGTCTGTGGAGTCACGTGGACATGTCCAGCTCGTCTGTGGAGTCACGTGGACATGTCCAGCTCGTCTGTGGAGTCGCGGACATGTCCAGCTCGTCTGTGGAGTCACGCGGACATGTCCAGCTCGTCTGTTGAGTCACGCGGACATGTCCAGCTCGTCTGTGGAGTCACGCGGACATGTCCAGCTCGTCTGTGCAGTCACGCGGACATGTCCAGCTCGTCTGTGGAGTCACGCGGACATGTCCAGCTCGTCTGTGGAGTCACGCGGACATGTCCAGCTCGTCTGTGGAGTCACGCGGACATGTCCAGCTCGTCTGTGGAGTCACGCGGACATGTCCAGCTCGTCTGTGGAGTCACGCGGACATGTCCAACTCGTCTGTGGAGTCACGTGGACATGTCCAAATCGTCTGTGGAGTCACGCGGACATGTCCAGCTCGTCTGTGGAGGACATGTCCAGCTCGTCTGTGGAGTCATGCGGACATGTCCAGCTCGTCTGTGGAGGACATGTCCAGCTCGTCTGTGGAGTCACGTGGACATGTCCAGCTCGTCTGTGGAGTCGCGGACATGTCCAGCTCGTCTGTTGAGTCACGCGGACATGTCCAGCTCGTCTGTGGAGTCACGCGGACATGTCCAGCTCGTCTGTGGAGTCACGCGGACATGTCCAGCTCGTCTGTGGAGTCACGCGGACATGTCCAGCTCGTCTGTGGAGTCACGCGGACATGTCCAGCTCGTCTGTGGAGTCACGCGGACATGTCCAGCTCGTCTGTGGAGTCACGCGGACATGTCCAGCTCGTCTGTGGAGTCACGCGGACATGTCCAGCTCGTCTGTGGAGTCACGTGGACATGTCCAGCTCGTCTGTGGAGTCACGTGGACATGTCCAGCCCAGCTCGTCTGTGGAGTCACGTGGACATGTCCAGCTCGTCTGTGGAGTCACGTGGACATGTCCAGCTCGTCTGTTGAGTCACGTGGACATGTCCAGCTCGTCTGTGGAGTCACGCGGACATGTCCAGCTCGTCTGTGGAGTCACGCGGACATGTCCAGCTCGTCTGTGGAGTCACGTGGACATGTCCAAATCGTCTGTGGAGTCACGTGGACATGTCCAGCTCGTCTGTGGAGTCATGCGGACATGTCCAGCTCGTCTGTGGAGGACATGTCCAGCTCGTCTGTGGAGTCACGTGGACATGTCCAGCTCGTCTGTGGAGTCACGTGGACATGTCCAGCTCGTCTGTGGAGTCACGTGGACATGTCCAGCTCGTCTGTGGAGTCATGTGGACATGTCCAGCTCGTCTGTGGAGTCACGTGGACATGTCCAGCTCGTCTGTGGAGTCATGCGGACATGTCCAGCTCGTCTGTGGAGGACATGTCCAGCTCGTCTGTGGAGTCATGTGGACATGTCCAGCTCGTCTGTGGAGTCACGCGGACATGTCCAGCTCGTCTGTGGAGTCACGCGGACATGTCCAGCTCGTCTGTGGAGTCACGCGGACATGTCCAGCTCGTCTGTGGAGTCACGCGGACATGTCCAGCTCGTCTGTGGAGTCACGTGGACATGTCCAGCTCGTCTGTGTTTGGTCTCGGGACGATTAGCTCAGTCTGGTTTAGTTTATGACATTGAAGGCTTTTTTGTCCCACAGAATAATAAGAGTTATTTGCATTGATCACTATAATGATGTAGATCATGCAGAGGGAGGGAAGTCGGTCCTTTAATCGAAGAAAATCGAAGAAAATTATTTAGAATAAAAACATATTTTTAAATTCAACTCTTTTGGATGGTAGAAATGTGATTTGATGATGGAAAAACATTTGTTTTATTCCGTCTTCCCCTTTTTAAAAATGCCAAGGAAAATCCATGAAACAACAAATCAAAAAACGCAACAATCCTGTGGAATCAGAATTGTTGGTTTCAGCATAAGAGAGATAATATTGTCAGTCTTTGTGACATGTTTGTGGAGCTGCGTTGTACCTTGCAGTGCCTGGTAATGAGCAGTGGAGCTCGGCAACAGTGTGCAGCTGGAGAGGTCATCGCTCTGGCATCTGCGGACGTCCAGAAGCTCATGGACCTGGTAGTCTATATCAACAGCATCTGGACAGCTCCGCTGGAGATCGCCCTGTGCTTCTACTTTCTCTGGCTGGTAAGTGTGGATGTGACATCTAAAACAAAACAGAAACCTTGGAGATTTATTCTTCTTTAATACCTTGATTGCACCGTGTTTTTCCAATACTGTAATTCAAGCTCTTACATTTTTATTTTGCTCTGAAATGTTTTGCATTGATTTTTTTCTAACAGGATTTAAATGAAGATGGAATTTGATCTTTACATTATCCTTCCTTTCATTTCTGATCTAGTCAAAATGTCTTTCTTTAATAAATAGAATTTAGTTTAGTTTCTCCTCTTATCTTTTTAATTTCCTCTAGCATTTGAAAAATCCAACAGTTTTACTTTTTATTGCAGATCATTTAGTTTTTTTTCGGCCTTTGTCTCTCTCTTTTGCAGAGGTGATGGCAATAATTTTAGGAACAAAAACTGAAAACTGCTTTAGAAACATCTTAGCGGAGAAGTTTTACCATTGTCATTTTCCTCCGGATAAGTCTTAATTTTATTTGACATTTTTTCCTTACACAAAGGGTAACGAAGCAAACTGGCATTGAACCTCCAAAGTGTGTTTTTAGATAGGAGCGTGATCATTTAAGTCTTCTGTGCCCACAGTATATCTTCCTCAGGGATTTTATAGAAAATAAAAAAGTAGTCTATTCTCGAGTAGATTGTATGTGGACCAGAAAAATGTGTATACTGGCATGCTCTTTCCATTCATAATTCCACACTGTGTCTGCCACTTTTGTCTTTACATTCCAAACTCTAAAGGTATTTGGTCTGAGATCAATGTTGCAACTTCCATCCTGTATTTACCTCTGCATCATGAAACTTTGGTTATTTTTTTACATCTATTCGTCCATCTTCTGCTACTTATCTGGGGCCGGGTCACGGGCCGTTTAAGTAGGGGCTCCCAGACTTTCCTCTCCCCAGACATTTCCTCCAGCTCCTTCGAGGAGATCCCGAGGTGTTCCCAGGCCAGCCGAGAGATATAGTCCCTCCAGGGTGTCTTGGGTCTTTCACAAAGCCTCTTCCTGGTGGGACATGCCAGAAACACCTCCCCAGGAAGGCATCCAGAAGGCATCTGGGACAGATGTCCGAGCCACCTCAGCTGGCTCCTCTCGAGGTGGAGGAGCAGCGGCTCCATACCGAGCTGCTCCAGTGGGACTGAGCTCCTCATCCTATCTCTAAGGGAGCGCACTCATTTTGATTGCTTGTATCCACGACCCAAAGCTCATGACCATACGTGAGGGTTGGAACGTAGATTGACCGGTAAATCGAGAGCTTTGCCTTTCGACTCAGCTCCTTCTTCACCACAACGGTCCGATGCAGCGACTGCATCACTGCAGCCGCTGCACCGATCCACCTGTCAATTTCACGCTCCATCCTTTCCTCAGTTGTGAACAAGACTCCGAGATACTTGAACTCCATCACTTTGGGGAAGGACTCCCCACCCACCTGGAGAGGGTAGGCCATTTTTTTCCGGTCAAGGATCATGGCCTCGGATTTGGAAACTCGGCTGCAAACTATCCCAGTGCATGTTGCAGGTCCAGGTCTGATGGCACCTGATGAGATCCTTTGGTCCCCTAACTGGACACCATTTGACCCCTGACTACTCCTAGAAATTCTGTCTTTAAAAACCATGCACAGAGCCGGTATAAAGGGCAGCCCAAGTGGAGTCAAACATGAACTGGGAACAGGTCTGTCTTACTGCCGGCAATACTAACACATCTCTTGCTCCCAAATGACACCACGGCCGAAAGCCTTCTCCTGATCCACAACGCACATGTGAACTGGTTGGGTAAACTCCCAAGAACCCAAAAGAGAGTTTAGAGCATGCCCAGTGTTGCTCGTGAATCGATAGGATTCTCCTTTCCAGTACCCTGGAATAGACCTTACTGGAGTGGCTGACCGGAGGGTGTGTTCCAACTACAGCGGGATCACACTCCTCAGCCTCCCGGGTAAGGTCTATTCCAAGGTACTGGAGAGGAGAATCCGACCGATAGTCGAACCTTGGATTCAGGAGGAGCAGAGCGGTTTTCGTCCTGGTCGTGGAACACTGGACCAGCTCTATACCCTCCATCGAGGGTTCATGGGAGTTTGCCCAACCAGTCCACATGTGCTTTGTGGATCTGGAGAAGGCTTTTGACCGTGTCCCTCGGGGTGTTCTTTGGAGGGTGCTCCGGGAGTACGGGGTCCGGGGCCCTTTGCTCAGAGCTGTCCGGTCCCTGTATGACCGGAGCAAGAGCTGTGTTCATTGCCGGCAGTAAGTCAGACCTGTTCCCAGTGCATGTTGGACTCTGCCAGGGCTGCCCTTTGTCACCGGTTCTGTTCTTATTACAGAATTTCTAGGTGCAGTCAGAGGTCGGAGGGAGTCCGGTTTGAGGACCACAGGATCTCATCTCTGCTGTTTGCAGACGATGTTGTCCTGATGGCTCCATCAAACCCGGACCTGCAGCTGCACTGGGACGGTTTGCAGCCGAGTGTGAAGCGGCTGGGATGAGAATCAGCACCTCCAAATCCGAGGCCATGGTTCTCAACCGGAAAAAGGTGGCTTGCCCTCTCCAGGTGGGTGGGGAGTCCTTGCCCCAAGTGGAGGAGTTCAAATATCTCGGGGTCTTGTTCACGAGTGAGGGAAGGAGGGAGCGTGAGATCGACAGGCGGATCGGTGCAGCGGCTGCAGTGATGTAGTCGCTGCATCGGACCGTTGTGGTGAAGAGGGAGCTGAGCCGAAAGGCAAAGCTCTCTATTTACCGGTCGGTCTACGTTCTGACCTCACCTATGGTCATGAGCTTTGGGTAGTGACCGAAAGAACAAAATCGCGGATACAAGCGGTCGAAATGAGTTTCCTCCGCCGTGTGGCTGGGCGCTCCCTTAGAGATAAGGTGAGGAGCTCGGAGTAGAGCCGCTGCTCCTCCACGTCGAGAGGAGCCAGCTGAGGTGGCTCGGGCATCTGTTCCGGAGCCTCCTGGGCGCCTCCCTCGGGAGGTGTTTCGGGCATGTCCCACCGGGAAGAGGCCCAGGACACACTGGAGGGACTATGTCTCTCGGCTGGCCTGGGAACGCCTCGGGATCCCCCCGGAGGAGTTGGAGGAAGTGTCTGGGGAGTAGGAAGTCTTGGAGTCCCTGCTCAGACTGCTGCCCCCGTGACCCGGCCCCGGATAAAGCGGAAGAAGATGGATGGATGAACAATATGATTCCCTTGTATGGCTGTGGCCCTATCCAGGGAAATTCAGTTTTTATTGCAAGTTCACCCGGGGACACCCGGTATATACACGGCCAGAGAGCTGCGTAACAAAAGCAGATTTCCAAGACATGTTTAATACAAAGGCGTTTGAAAAATTACCAGTAGCATCTTTTACTGTTAATGGCATATTTCGTCCAATTAAATGGTCAACAGAAATATAAAGATGGCAGCTTTTTACTGGAACTATGAATAGAAGCGTGTTTACTTTGAGAAATGTATATGCTCCACCAGGAAGCGACATACATTTCTATACTGAAGTTGTACAGAATCCTTGTCTGCTGGAACATGCATCTTTAAATATTTCAAACTCAAGTACTTCTTGGATCTATTGATAATACATTTCACAAATGAATACATAATATCAAATTAATTGATATCTGGAGGATGATGAATCTTAATGTCTGCCAATATACACATTTCTCCAATCCATGTAAGAAATATATTAGAATATAATTATTTTTTTCCATTCAATAAATACAGGACAAAAATGATGAAGGTGGGCATAGGTACAATAGATCTAAGTGATTATGCCCCTATTAACATCTAGATTAAACTAGATTTAAATCTAGTCTACTCAATGATCCTCGCATATGTAGAGGAGGATAATGATAATGTTGACATTTTACACCGATTCTTTGGGATGCTGCTAAGGCCATTTTGAGGGGCAAGGTAATTGCTTTCGCCTCAGCCAAAAAGCAAAAGAATTTTTTCACCAATGTTACAATCTGTCCTCTTCGACTGTTTGGATGTCGAGGGTTTCTTCTCTCTGTGATAACTTGCTGTCTTGGTCCACAGTTGCTGGGTCCCTCAGCTCTGGCTGGACTCTCTGTGGTTTTTCTGCTCTTTCCTTTGAACGGCTTCATCACCACCTTGCGAGCAAAACTACAGGTAACGCTTCATACAGGGAGCAACAGCCTTATCTTAATGCAGCAGAACGCGTTTTGGTTTTGAGAACTCTGTCTGACCCTCACCAGTTTCTGTTCCAGCCTAGATAGTTTGTGTTCATATGACATCGCAACATTCTAGAAAGCCTATTCACCTTATTCCGGAAGCCCGTCTGGGCACTGCCATATGACGCAATCCAATCTTCAGAGAAAATAAATTCTACACAAACTACATACTGCATTGTTGACATGTTACACAAATGAACTACTACTTTATAGCATATTTTAGCTGCAAGAGTTTTCCCTCATTCGACATTTAAACCAACGGAGTTCTCGCTGGACCAAAAGTGCTATTACCAGAAAAGTGGTGATCACGTGGGGAAAAGTAGGCGGGGCGGAATAAAGTCAATAGAGCTTTGGAGCGTGAGTGAGCTGCCTTGTTGCAAAACAAGCAAGCGTGACTATTCGGAAGCTGTTTGGAAGACGTTAACTACAACTATGAGCATAGAAAGAGCCTTTTATCATCACTAGCAATTAAGGTACGAACACTGTTCATATGACGGGTAACGTAGGTAACGTAGGTAACGTAGGGAGGTAGAAGCATCATGAGGGAGCCTTGTTGGAGATAACAAGGAGAGGAGAGGCAGAGCATGGATTGCTGCAGTGAAATGAACAACTGACATAGATTTCAAGATCATCTGAGTTATCTTCGAGTGTTTTCCAGATATTTCCATTTGGGTGAGTGTTTAAACTGTGTTTTTACATGTATTTCTCATGGCAAAGGTGCTGCTGCTGCTGAGGCTAATGTAATCTCTGTGCAAATACTGTCGTACTCACAAGCAATTAAGGCCATATTCATGAGCATACAACTGATGTAAATAAGAGTGCTTTATTTTGTTTGTGTTACTATTAGTATTATTTAGTCTTATGCTAGCTATTTTTACTTTACTTTATTGTATTATTATTATTTTATTTTTATCTTTTTATTGTATGTATCCATTTCATTTTATTTCCCCCCCTCCATTCCCTATTAAGATAGGAGAGGAATTTTGTTCATAAGAGTTCTATTAAGAGTGTTTTTTTGAAACTTCCTATAATCTGTCCTTTCCTCCTGTTTCTACTGCAACAACCACATTTCCCCTTGTGTGGATATTAAAGGATTATCTTATCTTATCTTAATATTATGATTTCAGAACCAAAGTTAAGAAGCACACGTTTGTTTAAAACATCACATGTGAACATGCTTTTATTATACTCACAACAATGGCCTCAGCTTTATTGAAACATAAATACCCCCCCCATTTTTTTGTTGTTGTATATGTCAAGCGTCTTTGGGTCCCTGAAAAGCGCTATATAAATAAAATATTTATTATTATTATTAAATGACATATGTTTAATACATTCTTATGCGCTAACAATTCCCAGGTTCAGTAATGCCATGCTGCCGTCTTCTGGGGGTTTAATATTGTACTGAAATCCTTCAATCGGGCCTGGCTACACTAGTGAGCAATAACATTAACTCAAAACCTTTAGTGTTTTAAGAATAATATAACATATTTTTTTAGCTGAAAATAATTAACTGTATCTCATTATCAGTGCCGGTAAACCTACCCTCGCTGTAGTGTCTCACACAAAGTTATTGACATGCGCAGAGAGTGAGGGGAATGAAAACCACCTGGAAACACCAGAAGTCCAAGAGGAAAGGGTGGTCTTGTCCAAGCAGAAGGGGATGAAGACCTTCCATATCCGCTGCACATGAGCACAACTCTACTGTTCTCTATCAGTTCCAGCCTTTCCTCTCCAGGATCACAGCTGACTATTTAAGCCACTCCCCTCAGGCAAGAGGCCACTCCCCTCAGGCAGGAGGCCACTCCCCTCGGGCAGGAGGCTACGGCCAATCCCGACCAGAACCTCCAGCCACAAGAACAGTGACACTTTTCACCTTCATAACACATATCACTTCAATAATTCATGTCAACAACACTTATTCAATTCAATTCAGTTAAATGTATTTTTGTAATGCCCAAAATCTAAACAGCAGTTGTCTCGAAGGGCGATAGTGAGGAAATTAGCCAATTAATTTGCAGTCTGTGAAGCCAGGGGAGAGAGGGTGGTTCCTCCAGCAAGACTGTTCCTCCAGGCAGATAAATAGCTGTTCATCTAGACCAGAGACTGTTCCTCCAGGCAGTTGAAGGGCATCTGGATCTATCTATCATCTGCAACAGCAATGAACAGACACAGGTGAACTAAAATATGAAATATTGTTGATAGGAAAAGTAGTCAGAAGCAGAAGATGGTGCTCAAGCTGCCATATTTCCCCCAGCATAGTTGCTCCTAGGGCAGCATAGCTGATTGATTAATCCTCTAAGATGGACAAAATAGTCAGTGCAGTGGTAAAAACAGCTTTGTAGCTGAGGTTACAACATGCCTAGATAACTGTAATTCTCTTCTCGATTTGACTTCTCTTAAATGCCTACAGTAAGTGCAAATGCGGCGGCTCGTCTTGTCACAGGCTTCACCAACACAATACTCCAGTCCTGGCATCACTGCACTAGCTTCCGGTTATCCAGAGAGTCCAATTTAAATGTAGCTCATGGTTTTGAAGTGTCTAAATGGTTTGTCTCCCTGTGTTATCTGGGAGATATTGTCCCACCATGTTCCTGCTTGTACCATGCGGTCCCCCTTTCAGCTCCTCCTAGCTGTGCCCAGGTCAAAGCTAAAAAGCAGAGGGCGGGGCCCAGGCTCTGGAGCAGCCTGCCTCTGCATGTTAGATCTGCTGAGACACTAAAGCACTTTCAATGTTGGTTAAAGGCCTTCCTCCTCTCTCTGGCATTTGATGTGAACTGAGACATTAATTTTCTTTTTTTGTATTTTATGTCACTAACATATTTTATTGCACTTTTCTGTACAGAACTTTGTGCTTTTAAAGTTCTATGTGTGCTTTAGAAATAAACTTTGACATTGGCATTATCACCAGGAGAATAAATATTGTCTCGTGTGAGCAGACATATAATGCCTGGACACTTATTTCTTAAACATGAAATAACTGCAACAGCACCAAGAAACAAGAAAGCAATGCCCCAGCTAAGCTAGCAGGCCCTGCCTCAGTGCCGGCCCCTCCACCTGCACCAGCTCAATGTCCGCATCAAACTCAGGCTCAAGCTACAGCTCAAACTCCGGAGAAACTGGGGAGAAAGATAGACCCAGCGAATATGGCAGCTTTGACAAGATTATAAAGCCAATGGACGCAAAGATGGATTCAACCACTATGGAAATGCGTGTTTTGAAAACCAAGAATGGTGAACTGGACACCCGAGCCAGAGCCGCAGAGAATGAAATCTGTGATATGAAGGCCTCTACTTTACAAGCAAAAGTGGCACAACAAACCAGGTACATACCCTGGCTGGAGGACATCGAGAATCGTGGCCGCTGAGGAAATCTGCGGGTTGTTGTAGTAGAGAGGACACTGAGGCTGAAGATGTGGTCAAGTATATGCAGACCTGGATCCCCGAATATCTCAAACTTCCCACAAAAATTTGGCAAAAAGAAATGTGACCAGGTGGAAAAATAATGCTCCAAAGAAAATGTGGGTCTTTTATTTCCCGACTGTCCCCAGGAGAACAGCATTCATTTTGGTTTGATTTGGCTTTCTCAAAAATATTTCAAAGTCCTTTAACATGTGTCAGGAACCTCAGTATTCCAATTTGGTCAAAACAAGACAAAAGAAAAGACAACAGTAGTGGGCTTATACTATAAAAACACAAAGAATAAAGACAGTTTAATCTATACATTTGACTGTGGGCACAATGAAAATTAAATTACAATAGAATCACAATATATGACAATGGACTTTAACTCACTTGCAAAAGCAAACAGACTGTTCAGACCACACTCGGCACAAGGACCACAAGCAGTGCTGTCTCCCCTCTGCATTAACCACAAGTACAGATTGAATTAACCAAAAACACAATCTTCAACATTAAAAACATGACATTTGACTGATATTTCAACTCACGCCGTCACGTAGTTTCACACTTCCCCCACGTGAGTAGTGACACGCTTCACAGGACCAGGATCAATCCTTTTTTCTACAAATTTAGTGGACAATAATCTTAGAAGATGATGCAGTTTAAAGTGTTATCTGACAATATCAAAGAATATTTTTGTACTTAAAGTTCATTTTAATGAAAGATTTTCAATATATGAACCATTTTCTGTTCTCTCTTAACGAGGCACTCGGCTGTCGTGCTCTGATGACGTTGTGCGACTGTTCTCACATTTTACCACTGGCTAAACTGAGAATTGCAACTAGCTCTTAAAACTATATTATAGTTTTGACTCGGCTACATTAAGATTGACCATGCGGATTGATGCGTTTCGACTCAGATCAATCAAAACCCCA